>NW_027397066.1:92601832-92807942 GCF_003265705.2 Callorhinus ursinus | reverse complement strand
ACACACACACACACACACACACACACACACACACACACACACACACACTGGAATATTATGCACCCATCAAAAAATGAAATCTTGCCATTTGCAACAACGTGGATGGAACTGGAGGTATTATGCTAAGTGAAATAAGTCAATCAGAGAAAGACAAGTATATGCTCTCACTGATAAGTGGAATTTGAGAAACAAGACAGAGGATCATAGGGAAAGAGAAGGAATGGGAAACAAACTGAGGGTTGCTGGAGTGGAGGGGGGTCGGAGGGATGGGGGGCTGGGTGATGGACATTGGGGAGGGTATGTGCTATGGTGAGTGCTGTGAATTGTGTAAGACTGTTGAATCACAGACCTGTACCTCTGAAACAAATAATACATTATATGCTAATTAAAAAAATGTTAGAAAAAAAAGAGAGAGAGCGGTGCCTGGGTGGCTCAGTCATTAAGCATCTGCCTTCGGCTGAGATCATGATCCCGGGTCCTGGGATTGAGCCCCACATCAGGCTCCCTGCTCCGCGGGAAGCCTGCTTCTCCCTCTCCCACTCCCCCTGCTTGTGTTCCCTCTCTTGCTGTCTCTCTCTGTCAAATAAGTAAATAAAATGTTTAAAAAAAATCTTAAAATTTGATTATCATTTATAGTCTACTCATATTTTTGCCTTACTACCTATCATCTCCCTGAGAGCAGAGGCCCCACCTTGTTTATCTCTATAATTTCTCATAACACCTAATATTTCTTGATAAGAGTTCAATACATGTTTGCCATTGAGTATTGTTAAAGTTATACAGATACAGTTAGAGCAAAAAAATTGTCCCCAAACAGGTGACTCAGGTCTAACGAAAGGAAAAAAACTGAGAAAAGTAAAACTATTGAGCATATTTGAGCACTAGATGCAGCCACCAAACTAAGATATCACCTAAATATCTAAACAGCAAAGAGAATGTTGCCAAAAACCAAATTTCTGTTTATGACTTTTAGTAGAAATTCTCTCACATAAAAAAGAATATTAATATTTACCTCACTATGTTTTGATTAGAATGATTTTTTGAAAAGGAAATAACTTGAGGCAATAGTTAAATAAATGATGATACAACCATAAACTAGAATGCAGTGTTGCCAATAAAAATGGTTTCCAAAGGACATTTAATGACATGGACAAATGTCCACATTATAATACTGAGTGGAAAAGAATGTGATACAAAACTGAATCAATTATTTGACTTTAATTTTCCAAATACTGATGGAGTTCTGAACATGCTACCCCAAAATATGGTAACTTGGTATACTGAATATTTTAAGCTGAAGAAGTTTGAGAAACAGCCGGTGCAAGAAGGATTCTCTGACCTCCTTGGTCTCCCCTGACACAGGCAGGAGACTCTCATATAAAAGGTACCCTCCCTTTATCTGGAGGAAAGAAGCTTCCTTTATCTCTGAAAACAGAGGACTGCCAAGAGGAATCTGAATGAACAGGCCTTGGTAAGTTTCCCCCAGTTTACTACCTTTAACTCATCCCTTTCATTCTAACATGTTTGACTGAACATTTTTCATCAAATCTAGTATAAAACACTCAGATTTAATGGTTTCTTCGGGGCTTCATTTCCCTGTGAAGGTTCTCATGTCACATAAAACTTAAATGTGTATGCATTTTTTCTCTTGTTAATCTTTTTTCAGTCCAAGATGCAGGGCCCCAGCAAGCAAACCTAGAGGGTGGTAGGAAAAATAGTTTTTCCTCTCCTACAATATATAGGCCACTAGAAAGAAATATACCTAAATCTTTGTGGTGGTTATTTCTCAAATAAGAGATCATGGATATATTTTTTAAAACTAATTTCAATACTTTCCAATATTTTTATTAACAGGGCTTTTTGAATCTTTACTTTGCTGAGCAAGTTCTCCACAATGTGACTCTGCTCATTTGAGGCTTCTATATGCCTATTTCTGTCAGCTGTGGCTTCCCCATCAAAACAAAACTGTATATGGAAAAAACAAAATTAACAAGAGTATATTATGCCAACACTCACTGAGTTATTTTTGTTACTGATGTTATTTTTATTTTCATTTTCCTTGTAATAAAAAAAATTAAAATCCATTTCAATTTTTTAGAAGCAACTCACAGAAAATCTCAGATTATAAATTTGGCTTAACATTTTTATTCCAGGAATGGGTTAAGTTGATCAGTTAATGAGAAAACTGGCCACTGAGACCAGTATGGAGTAGATGACTCCCAAATGAAAGCCACTCAGGGATTAAACAAAGTGAGAGGGATTCCTCCAAAGACCAAACTTCCGGGATTCACAGAATTCTCTCTTTTCTCAGTTCTCTTCTCATACTTCTTATCTAACTCTATATCTGATACGTGCATATTTAATGTGCAAATAGATGTGCATAATGCATGGATTGAATCTACAGTTGTTTCTATTACAATGCAAGGGAACTGTAAGATATCTCTAGAGGTAGTTCTCACTAGCTCTTCTTCCCTCACTTCCTTTTTTTTTTTTTAAAGATTTTATTTATTTATTTGACACAGAGAGACAAAGCGAGAGAAGGAACACAAGCAGGGGGAATGGGAGAGGGAGAAGCAGGCTTCCCACTGAGCAGGGAGCCCGATGTGGGGCTCAATTCCAGAACCCCAAGATCATGACCTGAGCTGAAGGCAGATGCCTAATGACTGAGCCACCGAGGCGCCCCTCACTACCTATTTTTTTTTTAAGATTTTATTTATTTTTTGTCAGGGAGAGAGAGAGCGAGGGAGCCCAAGTAGGGGAAGTGGTAGGCAGAGGGAGCAGCAGGCTCCCTGCTGAGCAAGGAGCCCGAAGCAGGACTCAATCCCAGGACCCTGGGATCATGACCTGAGCTGAAGGCAGATGCTTAACCGACGGAGCCACCCAGGGATCCCCTCACTACCTATTTCTTTAGGCTGGTACTTCTCACAGCGTGGTCCCCAGACTAGCAGCATCAGTGTCATCTGGAAATTTGTTAGAGCTGCAAACTCTTGGGCCCTACCCAGACTGAATCTGAAACTCTAGAGATAAGACCCTGCAATGAGTTTCAGCCAGGCCTCCAGGTGGTTCTGATGCATGTCGAAAAGTGTGGAAAACTACTATGACCAGGCAATCCAATCCACCACCAAGGCTTCAGTCCTGTCGTCCTGTGACTACAAACCTATACTTGCTGGGGCACCTGCCTGGCTTAGTGAGTAGAGTGTGCGACTCTTGATTCTAGGGTCTTGAGATCAAGCCCCATGTTGGGTGTTGAAAATAAAATCAATCAATCTATACTTGCTGGCTCTGACCTTTCTTATGAGCTCTAGACCTGAGTTCCCATCTGCTTGCTATATCTATCTGAATATCCCCAGTGTATCTCAAACTCAACAAAGCAATAAGCTTCTACCTTCCCCTACCCCTCTCCCTGACCACCTCTACCCTACAACCTACTCCTTTTCTTATTCTCCTGTATCAATTAATATCTAACACTCACCCAGTGTCTTAGCCCAGAAATCATAAAACTCATCTATGTTAGTTGTCTGCTCTCATCTGCACCATTTGATCACCAAGTCCTGATTCTACCTTAGCACCATCTCTTATGTCCTACTCTGCATTCTTACCGTCACTGTCTATGCCGCAGAGCATCATTAACCAGGCTATTCATTGCTGGTTGATCTCTACACAAATCTGTCCCCCACACTCCTAGTGGACAAAACCCATGAGAGGAAGAAGCTGGTAGGAAGACTGTTGTGTATCAATAAAAAACCTATTCTGGGAGCTTCAAAAAATTATTTTCCTGGGGGCCAAGTCTCTTGGTGACCCTCTTTCTCACAAATAATATTGAGTTATTTTTCCAAAACATCTGTCCTATCCTGTTAAATCTTTTCTCAAAAACTTTCAAAACTTCCCATTGTCTGGAATGCCTGGCTGGCTCAGTTGGCAGAGGATGCGACTCTTGATTTCAGGGTTGTGAGTTCCAGCCCAACACTGGGGGTAGAGATTACTTAAATAAAGAAATAAATAAATGTCCACTTTAAAAGGTCAAATTTTAAAGTCCATGCATTCATTCAACAAATATTTCACCTACTCTGTGCTTGTGTATCACATCTTGTCAGTTAACCCAAGAGTAAATTAACTAGGATCGAGCGCTCTTCAACACGGGCTCTATTACTATTATTTTAGGCAAGATAATTCTTAATTGCTCAAGATTATTCCAAGTAGAGAAGGGAACATTTGCAACCCCGGCCTCTGACCAATATCCACCAGTAAGGCCCCAGTCACTGTGACAACCGGAAGTGTCACACATTCCAGAAGTTCTCCTAGAGGGCAGTACTAGTCCTTACTGAGAACCACTGACTCTGGGGAAAGATCCAGACCAGGACATCATAGAACTAAGGATTTTTGAGCAGTCAGGCATGTCCTGTATACAAGACGTGTCAGAAGTCCCAATGAGGAAAAAAAAATAGAAGACGAAAACTTGTTCCAGAAGGCAGAACAGACTGGTATCTAGTATTACAAGGTAAAAGGTAAGTAAGGGTTTCAATGAACAGAAAACATGTTACAAAAAAGCAAATGATTAAGGACCAACACAGAAAAAATGCTTGAGATCATCAGAGAAGCAAGACAAAAGAAGCTAATGATAAAATAGAGCTTCCACCTGACAAATTCAAAGGGGTAACATTCCTCGGACAATTGGTCTTCCCTCTCAACAAAGCAAGGTCATAAAAAGGGTGGGGTTGGGGCAGTGAAGACTATTCTAGATTAAAAGAGACTTAAGAAACAAAACAACCAAATCATCGAATATGTGGAACTTGCTTAGATCCGGATTTGAACAAATAATCTGTAAAAGACATTTTAGGGACAATTGGGAAAATCTGAACATAGTCTGGATCTTAGATGATATTAAGGAATTATCAATTTTGTTTGATATAGTTATGTAGAAAAATCTTCATGCTTTTAGAAATGTATACATAAATATTCCGGGGTGAACAATCATCGTGTCTTTAAGTACTCCAAAATATTTCAGAAAGAAGAAGATGAAGTAAATATGGAAGAATCTTAATTGTTAAAGCTAGAATACTAGGTTAGAGATTCAATTTAGCATCTTAATAAATATTCTCTGTAATTGCTTTTTAATTATTTTGTTAAAATATTGTTGGATATATGAATTTTCATTAGCCTATTCTCTCTACTTTTCTTTATGTTAGAAAAATTTTCGTAATTAAATGTTAATTAAGAAAACTAGAACTTGGGACGCCTGGGTGGCTCAGTCGGTTAAGGGTCTGCCTTTGGCTCAGGTCATGATCCCAGAGTCCTGGGATCCAGTTCCACATCCGGCTCCCTGCTCAGCGGGGAGTCTGCATCTCCCTCTCCCTCTGCTCCCCCTGCTTGTGCTCTTTCTCTCGCTCTCTCTCTCTCTCTCTGTCAAATAAATAAATAAAATCTTAAGGAAGAAAGAAAAAGAAAACTAGAACTTTATCAGGGAATATTGAAAAATATATACATCGTTTCTATAGATGTACAAACTATGTAGAACAAGAAATTAAAAAACTGTAGAAAATCCCACAGGTGATCCTTATTCATGATGATCACCTGTGCCAGACCCACCAGTCAGAACAACGGACTTAGGACAGACAATGGGGTCAAGGAGACCAGTTGGAAACCCAAGGGAAAAAATCAATGAGAAATATAAAGAAATACAGGAGCAACTGGAATATAAGAAGCAACAGATTAGAGAGACACAGCAGAAAAGAGATCAATGGGACCAGGAACTAAGTGAAGTCAAAGATTTTGCCAATTTTTAGTGGCTGACTACTTGGAGGATGGTGGGAGAAAAAATAATTAGGAGACCCAGAAGGAGCAAATGTGGGAGTCATGTTAAAATTTAAGTGTGAGGGGCGCCTGGGTGGTTCAGTCGGGTAAGTGTCTGCCTGCGGCTCAGGTCATGATCTCAGGGTCCTGGGATGGAGCCCCCATCAGGCTCCCTGCTCCGAGGGGAACCCGCTTCCCCCTCTCCCGCTGCTGCTCCCCCTGCTTGTGCTCTCTCTCTCTCTCACTCTCTCTTTTAAATAAATAAATAAAATCTTAAAAAAAATGAAAATACGTGAGACAACTGGTGATTGCTGATCTTAATAAAAAAGGAAACAAGCGTCAATAGAGAGGCAGAATGCAGGGAGTTGAAGAGTAAGCAGTTGATAAGGGAATAGAGATAGCAGATGTATTTTGGTGATAAAGGAAAAGGACGTGTTGGTAGCTTCAGGGAAGGACTGTAAGCAAAACAAAAGGCCAGCTTTGTACCGTGGTTAACAGCAACAACTATAGAGTCACACTTCTTGGGTTCAAATCTTCACACTGCCAAATACTAGGAATGGACTTTGAACATATTACTTCACTTTCATTCCATCCGGTTCCTTATTTGCAGTAGTAATACCTCCCTCTTAAGGTTGTGAGGATTAAATAAGAGACTGTAATAAAATACTGAAATAGTAAACACTCTACATTTTCTAAGTGTTCAGTGCAAAAGACAGGTACCTTCCAGTGGGGGGGAAAAAAGACAAGGTATGCTGAGAGGCTCTACCTCAGAAATGTTGGCAGTTGTCATTGCTTTAAGTTAATGAGACAAATTATTGTAATAATTCGACATAAGCAAGGTTCTTCTGGCATTCTTTTTTTTTTTTTAAGATTTTATTTATTTGACAGAGAGAGAGCATAGCAGGGGGAGTGGGAGAGGCAGAAGCAGGCTCCTGGTTGAGCAAGGAGGCCGAGCCCGATGCGGGGCTCCATCCCAGGACCCTGGGACCATGACCTGAGCTGAAGGCAGACGCTTAACCGACTGAGCCACACAGGTGCCCCTCTTCTGGCATTTTTAATAGTCAAAGATTCCCTGGAACTCCTGAAATTAGCTTCAGCAGTTATGTATGGGCTCTCCATTAATGAGACTATGAGCTACTTACTGAATCAACAGGAATTGAGAGAGGGGTCAAGACCAGATAAAAGATCTTGGGAAAGGGCGCCTGGGTGGCTCAGTCGGTTGAGTGGTCTTCAGCTCAGGTCATGATCCGGGGGTCCGGTGGTCCTGGGGTTGAGCCCTGCATCAGGCTCCCTGCTCAGCAGGAAGCCTGCTTCTCCCTCTCCCACTCCCCCTGCTTCTGTTCCCTCTCTCGCTGTGTCTCTCTCTGTCAAATAAATAAAATCTTTAAAAAAAAAAAAAGATCATGGGAAATACCTCAGTGGAAGAAAAGTTTGTGACTCCCAAGGGAATGACTTCTTTGAGGGTAAATTTCCTGTTTGCCAGATGGTAGATCTAGTCAAAGTACAGAAAAAAACCCTAGTTTAGTGAACCCTCCCCATTCCAGAAACTTCCTTGGATCCTGAGTTACTACAGTGTTAATTCTCCTAGGCAGATTCAAGTAGGGAAAAAGAGAGGATTTTTCACTGGGCTTGGATCTTTTTTTTTAAGATTTTATTTATTTATTTGACATTGAGAGAGACAGACAGACAGGGAACACAAGCAGGGGGAGTGGGGGGAGGGAGAAGCAGACTCCCTGCGGGAACAGGGAGCCCGATGTAGGGCCCGATCCAGGACCCTGGGACCATGACCAGAGCCTAAGGCAGACGCTTAACGACTGAGCCACCCAGGCGCCCCTCACTGGGCTTGGATCTTAATGGCTATTCCCAAATAAAGTGAAAATTGATATAAATTATGTTTTGAAAAAGTTTCAAGGACAATTTATAAAGGAATGAAATCACCCCAGAGTTTCCCATCAAATACTCAAATGAAGACCTAACGGCTCTGTAGTAAAAAGAGGAAAGTGCAAAATAAACACTGTTCACCAATTCAGAGAGAATGTCTATTGTCTTTCCTGTGAAAGACCATTTCTTCATGCCTTTATTTACCTTTCAGGCCTAGCCTCCTTTACACATTACAGTTCTGAATTCAAGAGATTGGCAAAATCTTTTAAATTTTTTAGTACTTGCTAAAAGCCTGGTTGAGGGCGCCTGGTGGCTCAGTCCATTAAGCATCTGCCTCCGGCTCAGGTCATGGTCCCAGGGTCCTGGGATGGAGCCCTGCATCAGGCTCCTTGCTCAGGGGGGAGCCTGCTTCTCCCTCCCCCACTCCCCTCTGCTTGTGTTCCCTCTCTCACTGTCTCTCTCTGTCTGTCAAATAAATAAATAAAATCTTTAAAAAATATAAACATATAAAGCTTAATTTAAAAAAATAAAAAATAAAAGCCTGGGTGAAATGTTACTTCTGAAAGGCCCTCCATTGCTCTGTCTCCTCACTGCCTAGTAACAATACTAAGGATTTCTAGGAACAATAATAACCTAATTTTTAAAGTTCTTTTAAAGTTAGCAAGGATTCTATTTACACATGTCATTCAAGACACAAATAAAGGTAATAAATAGTAACTATTACTATCCCCCTTTACAGATGAGAAACTGAAGCCCAGCAAGGATAATGGCAACAGCCAGTCAGAGCTGGGGAAAGTGCCCAAACTCAGTACCGAAATTCTGGATCTTGAGCCTACCACTAACATGATGGAAACAAGGGCATTTAAAATATTGTGGGCATCTCCCTCCCACGAGTGACTGGCGATCAAAGTCTGATCTTGAACTAGAACCAAGGTCTTTTACTGCCTTTAATTCTGCCTTGAGTTTTCCAAAAGAAACCTGACCGCTTATCTGGTACTTTGTAACTCCACAATCTGATTTCTGGGACAAGGGAAAATTCCACCACACTTACTTATCTTTTGAATGCAACAGACTACCCCTCCCAGGGGCAATATTCCCTAATTATCACAAATCTATAGATGAAAGAATTCATCACTCCATTTTGTATGTTCTCCAAATCCTCTTGACGTGATACACTTACCTTCCTAGAGAAAATTTCCATGGCATTCAGCTCCAAACTATGTGTCTTAATACATTTTGAGAATTGGAGCACATAGATTTTTTTTCCTTAAATCCATTGAATATTCATCATGTGTACAAACAATATTTCCAGGAATTATTACTTTATACTAACCAAATTAGTACTTCCTTCCCATTAGCTGCAAGCTTAATTTTCTCCTAATGAAATGTTGAATATGCATAAAATTAACTATATTAAAGTTGTATTGAGCATTTTCAAAACACTGAATTAAGGATTTAACTGATCATTCCTACCACTGGAGGGCACCAAAAGCCAAGAAGCATAAGCATTAAAAAATTAACCAGTTTTCAGATTTGCTACACAATTAAATTTTGAAGTATTAAAAACAAACAAACAAAAAAGTATAGGTTACAGTGTCAAAATATTTAGAAAACCTAACTTGTGCTTAATTGTATTCTTTTCCCACTAAATATTTTTTAAACTGATTTTTCAACATTGCCACTAAATACTTGAACCTCTTACAAAGGATTCAACAGAATATTATCAATCCTTGTTGCAATTTCAAATTGTGTGTTACTCTGCCTAACCCAATAGATTACCTCACTTTATTAAGAGTGCAGATTTGAACTTAGTAATTTTCCCTTAACTAGCATGTATCTTTGCATCCTTTCATGGTCCAATGACTTAATCAAAAGTTAAGAAAATATTTTTTACTTAAGTAATACATTTTAAAGATAAACTAACCCTTAGGTATCTATGTTTTCAATCTTTCAACACACTGATCAACTGGGACAACTTGGATGAAAATCACACCCAAAACGCTGGAACTCTCCCTACTTTGGTAAGATCATTTCCTTTTCCTTTTTATTTTTTTTAAAGATTTACTTATTTATTCGAGAGAGTGAGAATGAGAAAGAGAGCACATGAGAGGGGGGGAGGGTCAGAGGGAGAAGCAGACTCCCTGCTGAGCCGGGAGCCTGATGTGGGACTCGATCCTGGCACTCCGGGATCATGACCTGAGCTGAAGGCAGTCACTTAACCAACTGAGCCACCCAGGCGCCCTGCTTTTCTCTTCTTAATCTATCTTTTGTTGCAGATGTCCCAATTGAGAACTTAACAGGATAGAAGGAAAAGATACTTTTGCTTCCTTACAATAATAGAGAAGAGAAAAAAAAAATTACATGCAAAAATAGGAGTATAGTAATGAAATAAATAGCAAAAGATCAGTAAACATTAAGAATTCATTATTGAAAGAAATACTTCCAAGCACTGTCTTTACATTTCACCTTGGAAGACAACCTCATTTTTATTAACCGAGTACCAACTCAGAACACTGTTTTAGGCACTGTGAAGAAGCATACAAAAGAAATAAGTGGTACCACTTCTAACAGAAGAAATGTTAAGCCTACTGGATAAATAAAAGATGTATATCCAAAACTTCAAGACATTATAAAAGCAATATACATTCAAATGTAATTAATTTACTATAAAGAAAACACATATGTGTTCAGGGAAAAAAAGAATTGTTTAAAAAGAACACATATTGGGGTGCCTGAGTGGCTCAGTAGGTTAAGCGGCTGCCTTCAACTCAGGTCACAATCCCAGGGTCCTGGGTTTGAGCCCTGCATCAGGCTCCTTGCTCAGCAGGGAGCCTGCTTTTCCCTATCCCTCTCTGCTCCCCCTGCTTGTACACTCTCTCTCTCTCTCTCTCTCTCTCTCTGTATCAAATATATAAATAAATAAAATCTCTTTTATAAAAAAAGAACAAATATTAAATCAACCTAAAGCCCCTCTGATTTAAGACATCAAAAAATAAGAAGTCCCATTAAGTCTAGAGGAGAAAGCCCAGCTTTATAAAAATGGAATTTGAAATAGATTTTCCTCCAAGCTTCACAGTAAAGAATTAGAACTGAGGGAGGGCAGGGGTGGGGAAACTAAGAAGCCAGACCTTAATTTGAGAGCCTGGAAGGTAAGTGGTCAGGGTACCTGGGGGGTAGCTACAATCTTATCGAAGTTATTTAGCCATCATTGTATTTCAATATCTTCATTTAAAAATTGAGTTCATATTCAATGGTCTTTAAGGATAATTCTAGCTCCACCATGCAATGATTTTTATGGTATCAGCTACTGGAATGAAGGGTTGAATTTAAAACACATTGAAGTCAAAAAATCAATAGGAACTTGACAGCAAATAGGATGGGGAAAGAGAGAAACAACATTTAGTACACCATGGATGCAGAAGCACTTGGAAAAGCATAAAGTCCTCTACAACATATGGAGCTATAATAATCACTATTAATCAAATATGGCTCCAGGGGGCACCTGGGTGACTCAGTCATTAATCGTCTGCCTTCAGCTCAGGTCATGATCCCAGCATCTGGGATCGAGCCCCGCATCGGGCTCCCTGCTCCACGGGAAGCCTGTTTCTCCCTCTCCCACTCCCCCTGCTTGTGTTCCTGCTCTCACTGTGTCTCTCTCTGTCAAATAAATAAATAAAATCTTTAAAAAAAACAAAACAACACACACACACACAAATATGGCTCCAGGTCTGGATGACAGGAAAATGCTGGACTGATACTACTGAACTGAATCAAAACTAGAGAAGTTGAGGATCAAAGAGAAAGTGGGCTTTCCTTTCATATGCTAATTTACCCACCACCCCTTTATCTACAGTATTGAGATGGAATTTACCACCAAGGGACAGACCGAAGGGAATCCTCTTATTTTTATGCAACTCCCACCTTTATTCTTATTGTCTGATAACAATTCCTAGAAAGGTAAAGAAAATAGCTATTCAAACTTAGTAATTAGAAAGATTTGTGATATATCTTGTAAAGACTGTTCTGACACTAGATCTGATCTATGGCATTGTTTTCTAAAACTTATAAATAGAAAAATTAATTAGGAAGAAATAACATTTAAAATTGATCAGAGAATACAATATATCTAGGCTTGTATTTCAAATACTAGATAGACTATAAATAGAAAAAAGAAACTTTTTTTTTTCCAACTTACTAGTAAAACTTGTATGTAACTCAGAACCAACCTAAAACAATGCATCTTTTTTTTTTTTTTTTTTTTTGTAATCTCTACACCCAATATGGGGTCAGAACTTACAACCCCGTGATCAAGGGTTTCATGCTCTACCAAATGAGCCAGCCAGGTGCCTCAACTATACATCTTTAAAAGGATTGTTCAGGATTCATAAGAGGACACGCTACCCCCAAAATATGGCACCTTTGCATTTTGCACACTTTAAACTGAAGGAATTTGAAAAACAGCAGGTGCAGGAAGAACTTTCTAACCTTCCCTGAAGCAAGTCCTAAGTCCCTCACATGAGAGATGCCCTCCCTATGGAAAGAAGCATCCCTATCTCTAAAGAGAAAGGGACACAAAAGAAATCTGAGTGAAGAGGTCTTGCTAAATTTTCCCAGTTTCCTAAACCACTTGATACACTTTGTCCTATTACACCTTTCCACAACTTCACTCTTCATCAAACCTAGCATAAAAACACTCAGATTTGGGGCGCCTGGGTGGCTCAGTCAGTTAAGCATCTGCCTTCAGCTCAGGTCATGGTCCCAGGGTCCTGGGATGGAGCCCCGCATCGGGATCCCTGCTCAGCGGGAAGCCTGCTTCTCCCTCTCCCACTCCCCCTGCCTGTGTTCCCTCTCTCGCTGTGTCTCTCTCTGTCAAAAGATAAATAAAATCTTAAAAAAAAAAAAACAAAACTCAGGTTTAACCACTTATTCAGAACTTTTCTTATAAGTGCTCTCATGTTACATAAAACTTAGATTAAATAAATTTGTGTGCTTTATCAGTCTACATTTCAGACGCAGCCAGGAAACCTAAGAAGATCAAGGAAAACTTCCTCTCCTACAATTAACAACCAAAAATTAAGAAACCTTTTACATTTCTTTTTTCTTCACATATACCCCCTTCTCCATCCACAGACTTTACTCCTGTGGTAGGACAGGGTGGCCACAGACACAAAAATAAGATTCAGCCTAAAATCTAGGGGACAGAATGTAGAAAAGTATAAAATATTCATGATGAGAAGCTCCAGACTTCAATTTCTAAGAATTCATATCTGTAAACTGGATTACTGATTAAATAAGTGATTAACTGCCCATAAGTCATCTACCACAAACTCTGTGTACCTCCAATTCCTCATCTATAAAACCAGAGATGATAGTAGCTCACACCTCATTAGACTGATCAAAAAACTTAATACCTGTAAAATGCCTGGACCTGTGCTGGCACATGGTACCCCATCCACGCAGACTCTCATCCACCCTGTTAGACACTTACTGATAAGATGTCACTGCTGTCGTAAGAGACCTCAGTAAAGGGCCGACCTCAGCTGTTAGCAAGGAAACTGTAACATGGGAAATACAGAAGGATATAATCACAAATGCAAAAAGGGAAATCGACGAGAAGTCAGGGATTGGCTTTAAAATACTACAGGAAAAAATAAGTAAATAAAATAAAATAAGATAAAATAAAATAAAATACTACAGCAACAAAAATAAAGAATGGGAGGAAAGATAAAAATAGGGATGGATGAAGCAAGTGTCAATTGTTGATTACTGTTGAATCAGAGTGGTGGCTAAAGAAAGGATTATTAAATTATTATCTACTTCTGTAAAGGCTTTAAAAGTTTCACAGTAAGAAAAGAAATTTTAAAAGTTAGAAAAGCAATAAGAGGGGCCCCTGGGTGGCTCAGTCGGTTGGGTGTCTGCCTTGGGCTCTGGTCATGATCCCAGGGTCCTAGGATCGTGCCCTGTGTCGGGCTCCAGGCTCAGCGGGAAGCCTGCTTCTCCCTCTCTCACTCCCCCTGCTTGTGTTCCCTCACTCGCTGTGTCTCTCTCTGTCAAATAAATAAATAAAATCTTTTTAAAAAAAAAGAAAAGAACTGGCAAGATGGCACTGCCCGCGTTGTTACGCCCATTCTCCAAGCTGCTGGCTCCTGCCAGGCTCCCAAGCGGCTCTTCAGCGCGATCAAAGTTCTACATTCGGGAGCCGCCACATGACAGACCTGACTGACTGAAAGTTGGACTGACCTTGGGCACCTCCGCCTTCTTGTGGATCTATCTCATCAAACAACATAATGAAGATGTTTTAGAGTATAAAAGAAGAAATGGGTTGGAATAAACTATTGAAATACTAATATGGTATGCTCCATATAGTGATTATACTAGTTCCTTTGCATTCACCAATCTGTTGAGTTGTAAACGTGTGAGAAAAAGTTATATGTGCATGTATGTCCAATCGGCATTTGTGTTTTGCATCATTAAATGAAAAAATAAAAATATTTCTGTATTCTTCAAAAAAAAAAAGAAAATAAATAAGGAATACACAGCTCTTAAAATAACAATGTAATTACTATTACTAATTATGTAGTCTCTTGCTAGCTTAAGAAGTTTTAATCAACTCAGCAAAGGAGTTTTATTTTTGCTGGTTTGTTGTGCATTTCTACTGCCCTTAATAATCTTGGCCTTTGCTTTAAATCAAGTTCCCACATAAAACAAAACAACTTCTTCAATGTCAAGGGAAGTCAAGTCACTTCTATGCTTTCGTCTTGTTTGGGGTTCTTCCCACACATTGAAATTTACGTTTTTTTTCAGAAGAACGAGATGGTGACACAATGTGGGATCCCTCACCTAAGATCCAGAGCACTTCTCTTATCACCAGTTGGTGGCCTTTTTTAAAAAAAAAAAAGGATTTTATTTATTTATTTGACAGACACAGTGAGAGAGGGAACATAAGCAGGCGGAGTGGGAGAGGGAGAAGCAAGCTTCCCGCTGAGCAGGGAGCCCGATGCGGGGCTCGATCCCAGGACCCTGGGACCATGACCTGAGCCGAAGGCAGATGCTTAACGACTGAGCCACCCAGGCACCCCACCAGTTGGTGGCCTTACCTTTCACAAGACAATTTACTCACTTCTGCTGCTCCCCAACTCCGCCCCATGCTCTCTCTGTCTCTCTCTCAAATAAATATAATCTTTAAAATAAATGAATAAATAAAATGAGGGATTTGAATTCCATCTTTAAAATTACTTACAGACCTGAAATGTTCTTTTTTTTAAAAAAAAATTTTATTTATTTATTTGAGAGAGAGAGAGAGCACAAGCAGGGTGGGGAGGGTGGGAGGGGCAGAGGCAGAGGCAGAAGCAGGCTCCTGGCTAAGCAGGAAGCCCCACCTGAGGCTCAATGCCAGGACCCTGAGATCATGACCTGAGCTGAAGCCAGACACTTAATGGATTCAGCCACCCAGTGCCCCAGATCTAAAATATTCTGACTTCTAATCGAAAAGAGAGTGGTTTCCTCAACCACTGATACCACTACTTGTCACCTGCACCTGATAGATTGATATCAGGTACTTCCGGTAACTTTACCTTAAAAAGATAAGAAAAACAGGGGGAGGGGGCTAGATTTGTCAATAAGAAATAGCCCATCTTCCTAGAGAATGAGTTGGAAATTGTTGATTTTACTCACACATTTACTGTAAGTAAAAATCAACACAGGGGAACCTGGCTTGCTCAGTTAGTAGAGCATCTGCCTCTGCTCAGGTCATGCTCTCAGGGTCCTGGAAGGGAGCTGCATCCAGCTCCCTGCTCAGTGGGGAGTCTGCTTCTCCCTCTGCCTACTCCTCCCCCCATCCTCCTGCTCTCTCTCTGGCTCTCAAATAAATAAAAATCTTAAATAAATAAATAAATAAATACATAAATAAAATTCGACACATATATGACCTGTTTTTCTTTTTAAAATTCAGATGTGGGCACCTGGGTGGCTCCGTTGGTTAAGCGACTGCCTTCGGCTCAGGTCATGATCCTGGAGTCCCGGGATCGAGTCCCACATTGGTCTCCCTGCTCAGCGGGGAGTCTGCTTCTCCCTCTGACCCTCCCCCCCCATGCTCTCTCTCTCAAATAAATAAATAAAATATTAAAAAAATAATAATAATAAACTCTTTAAAAAAAAGAACACTCTGGGCACCTGGATGGCTCAGTTGGTTAAGTGACTGCCTTCGACTCAGGTCATGATCCTGGAGTCCTGGGATCGAGTCCCGCATCGGGCTCCCTGCTCGGCGGGGAGTCTGCTTCTCCCTCTAACCCTCTTCCCTCTTGTGCTCTCTGTCTCTCATTCTCTCTCTCTCAAATAAATAAATAAAATCTTTAAAAAAAATAAAATAAAATAAAATTCAGATGTATGGGGGGGATAGAAAAGTATGCATCAAAATGTTAGCAATGAGGCAGACAGTCTCTCCCTTGCTGTCCTACCCACTGCCCACTTGCAGTGTATTCAATATACTTTTCTTTTTTTTTTTAAGATTTTATTTATTTATTTGAAAGAGAGAGAGACAGCAAGAGAGAGCACACAAGCAGGGGAAGTGGGAGAGGGAGAAGCAGGCTTCCCAGTGAGCTGGGAGCCCGAAGCGGGGCTCGATCCCAGGACCCTGGGAACATGACCTGAGCCAAAGGCAGACCCTTAATGACTGAGCCACCCAGGCGCCCCTATTCAATATACTTCTATCTCCTTTAAAAACAAAAACAAAAACAAAAACAGAAAATGTTAGCAATGATCATTTAAGGGTTATAAAATCAGGGTATGTTTTATTTTCTTCTTTTTGTTTATTTTTTTAATTTTTATTTTTCTACCATTACAAGATATCACTTATCTTAATGACTACATTCAAACGTTTTAAGAGACAAAATATACCAAAGTATCCTCCCCCTCCCCCAACATCAGCTTCTCTTCCCAGAGGCAACAAATAATATCAGTTTCTCCAGAATCTGACAAGAAATGGTCACTCTGTTTAAAGAAATTACTTGGACATTGTTTTTGTAATACGGAGAAGGAGTGTTTTAAAGAAAATAAATAAATAAAATCACCTACACTCGCTTTCTCTTCTCGGCCCCTTTTGCACTGGCCTGTCACTCCATCCCATTTTAGTTTGGTGAAGGCTCAGTAGCCAGAAGCCAAACCTGCATTCCTGACTCATTCATTCAAGGCTGTTTGAGGGCCCAGCAAGGAAAGCCCTTTGTTAGAAGCACTGAGGGGTCTTTCTATCCTGAATATATTTTCCACTCAGAGTCATTAAGGAGTAGATGACATTTTCTTTTCTTTGTTTAAAACTATCCAGAGACATAGTGACTCATTTTAACAATCATTTCTAGTAAAAAAGATGATGTTAAATAGAAAGATAATGTAGAATATTTATAAACATAATGGTTGGAAAATAATAATAGAACAGTACATCTGCATAAGAGGATTGGTAAAGTTAGACAAAGTTGTAAATCAAATAGGGGGATAAAAGAATGCTAATTAACTCCCTCTGAGTAATTATCATTTTACCTGTTGTGCTCCCAGTCATTTCGAATTGCAACATCTTAATTTTGTTGCTTTAATATGGCTACCCGGTCCCCCTGCCACCCTTTGCACCTTTCCCTTCCTCCTCCCCAATCTGTCAGCAGTTAAGGGCTGGAAGGGTCCTTATATATTTTATACCTTCTCACACACAGGAAGACATTAATGTCATTAACTGAACTATAGAATAAAGACGTTGATAAAAATAGAACATAGAGAGCCTTCTGGAGTCTCAGTTTGTTTTCTATAAACTGTGGGCAAGTTTATTTTCTTACCCTCAACAGTATGATTGTATAAAAGCTAGTATTGTCTTGGTATTTTTCCAAAAAATTTACTACAAGAGCAACAGTAGACCTTAGCTCACAGTTAAAATAGACATTTACTCTAAAACTTGAGCCCAGATTGCCTGATTCCTAAACACAATTGCCTAAAAATGATGTTCAGTTGCCCCCCACATCCTACCAAGCCATGCTGAACTAGGAGTGAAGCTGAAGGACTGCAAGTATGAAGAAAGAGTAATAACCCCAGCGGATTTCCCTGGATGAATTCAATCAAACTTTTTTTAAAGATTTTATTTTATTTAAGACTTTATTTTTATTTTTAAGTAATCTCTACACCGAACGTGCAGCTGGAACTCACAATCCCTGAGATCAAGAGTCGCATGCTCCACGGACTGAGCCAGCCAGATGCCCCCATTGGTCTGTATTTGACATTCAGGTCTGAATGGGAAGTTGAATGCTATTTTATAGAATCCTAGAGACTCAGAATCCCAGAATCATAGAACATTGGAACCACTGACTTTGGCAATTAGAAAAGGAATGGCACTGAGCAGGGGTCAGCAGACGTTAAGGATAGAATAGAAAATATTTGAGGTTTTGCAAGCCATATCGTCTGTCTGAATGATGCCATCTGAACTACTCACCCATCACAATGTACCACAAAAGTGACCGTGGACAGTACGTAAATGAATGAGAATGTCTGTGATGCCAAAAATCTTTATATATGGACATTGAAATGTGAATTTCATTGAATTCGCATGTGTCACAAAATATTATTATTCTTTTGATTTTTTTCAACCATTTAAAAATGTTAAAAAACATTCTTAGTTTTGTTAAAGAACAAATACTCAATTGAGTAAATTTGGATATCTTTTAAAAAATTAGAAAAGGCAGATCTAAAGAATAAACTAGATGACTTTCCTGAAAGAATCATTTTAAATGGTACATTTGAATCTGTTGGCATTTAGAAGGTGTTAGGGAGTATAGATAGACCTGAACAGAGCTTGCATATTTAGATTACTTAAACTTCTTGAAACAGAGTTAAGGCTCTGATTTCCTCCACTGTTCTCAGTAGCAGAAAAGCCCTGAATAAAAATGTTGATAAGAATATTGGAAGGACTAGAGTCATCTATTCAACAAATATTTATCAAGAACTTACCACCTGACCTTAGAAAGTCTAATCTCTTTTTTAAACTGTAGAAACCAGGTTCACAGTTTAAAGGTCAGTAACAAAGTCATATGACACGCTACTTACCTAGAACCCAATGACCTGCCCTGGGACCATTTGAGTGAACATCCTCCAGTGCATGGTGGGACTAGATGCTAGCAAATGCATGGTCAGATATACTGGAACCATCATCCCAACAGATTCAAATCACATCCATAAACCTCAGGCAAAGACTAGACCAAAGGATTCTAGGAATCAACTTTGAGAAATTCTGAAATATATGCATGTTTCAATTATATAAAACAATAACCTTAAGATAAATATTTCTCTTATTTCAATTCAATAAACATTTATTACACGACAATCGTATTCTGCAGGCATATAGGGTAATGAAAAAAATGAAAAAGAGTTGTTCCTACCACAAGGCATATACCTTGGTCAACCATGAGACTTAAAATCTTCACAAAGTAAATATTAGCTGCTTCTAAGTCGTTGATGTGCTTTGAAGTTTTCATCTTGGATTTTTTCCCACTTGTGGACTGTCAGGACACAAGAGTTTAAGGTAAGACATAAAAGATTTCCCTTTCCTTTCTCATCTTCGGCCTCTATTCATAGGGTAACCGCTGTCATTATATTAGAATTTGTCATTTCGGGCGCACCTGGGTGGCTCAGTTGGTTGGGCATCTGCTTTTGGCTCAGCTCATGACCTCTGGGTCCTGGGATCTAGCCCTGAGTTGTGCTCCCTGCTCAGCGGAGAGTCTGTTTCTCCCTCTGCCCTTCCCCTCTCTCATGCTCTCTCTCAAGTAAATAAATAATATCTTAAAAAAAAAAAAAGAATTTGTCATTTGGGATGCCTAGATGGCTCAGTCAGTTAAGCATCTGCCTTTGGCTCGGGTCATGATCCTGGGGTCCTGGAATGGAGCTGCATCCAGCTCTTTGCTCAGCACAGTCTGCTTCTCCCTCTTCCTCTGCCGCTCCCCACTGCTCCTGCTCTCTCTCTCTCACTCTCGCTCTCTCTCTCAAATAAATAAATAAAATCTTAAAAAAAAAAAAGAATTTGTCATTCAATTCAGTATTTCATCCCCCTAAATCTCTGGGTTTTTCTTTACGTGACCCTTCACTCTCTCTTCTACCACTTTCCTTTCTAGCAAGTCTTCTTGGGCAGCTATAGGGCAGAGTCTACAGACACAGTACACAGAATGACTAGGAAATCACATGAAAGGCCGACACAGGGTAAGCGACCTGGGAACTGGTGAACTTCATGGAGTCTGCAGGTGGCAGCCACGAGACAGTGATTCCAGCCATTAGCTCCCTGAAGAAAAGCAAATTATGTGCCATGTTTTTTTGAGAGAAGGTAGAAATCCACACGTCAATATGAAGTCTTTTAATCACTGGAAACTAAATAAAAGTTTGTAATATAAATGCATATTGCAGCCGAACACACACACACGGGCACACACGCACATGTGCACACACACAAACACGCAAACAACAAAAATATGACAAGGACCTAGGCAGGCCCACAAGTTGACTTCTGCTTTCAATTTATAAGAAGCTTCAGACTGGCCATAGGAATTGAGAACTGGAAAGGATTTTAGAAATCATCAGGAGCAAACACACTATTTTATGGCAAAAAGAAACAGGACCAGAGAGCGGCTGTGGCTTCAGTACAGGCGAACCAATGTTAACTGGGGATAAATTACTACACCAGGCAGAGGACATGGATGCCCTCAAGGCCCGGTCTTCAAGCTGTTCACAGCCTCATGGAAGAAACAATCTGGGAATACTTGGAAAGCAGTTTCACCAATGTCCATGCAATAATAAAAGATTCTTCAATGTACAGAAATAGAACAAAAAAGGACGTATCATGTCTCTCATGGCCAGTTAATGCCTGCCATCTCAACCCAAGTCTCTTCTCCAACCTCAAGCTCTTCCTGATCTAGCATACTGCTTCCTTGTTCCCCAAAACAACCCCAACCCCTCCCACCAAGGAAATGGAGCAGTATAAAACTTGACAATGCTTGCAAATATGGAGGAAAGTTGCCAGCATTTAGAATGCCATATACCAGTATCAGGCAACCCGTGAAAGGGAAGAAACACTTGACCTTTAATTTTACAAAAATATGGTGACTCAGCTAACACAGTGCTGGAATCAGAAAACAGAAGGGTAGTCCTGGCTCAGCCATTAACCAGCTAAAAGACTAGGCAAATAAGTAAACTAATGATGTTAGACTGGAAGGCGACTTAAAGAGTTGCCAGTTTGGTGACTCTAAGACTTTTTATGACAGACTTCATTGAAGTTCAAAGAAGAAAGATATCATTGTGGGCAGGAAATGTCAAGGAAAACTTTGCAGAGAAGCCATGGATTAGATTAGGTTCTAAAGGATGAGAAGGATTAAGTAGCAGTGGGGGAGGGATGGAATTAGAAGTAGGGGAGGGGGAAGCTAAAGGAAACAGCTTTAGCAAAAATGTAGGGACAGGAATGCACCCAGAGATATGCTAAGGTGTGGAGTGACTTTAGAGCAAATGGTAGAGATTTTATCTCTAAAGTAGGAAGTGAGGTCCATTTGCATAAAGAATCCCAAGAGAATTGTTAAGGACTTAAGAAGTGGGGCAAATTTGGGGATCTTTCCTTCTGGGGTATGTGCTGAAGTTTCAAGAAGGGATGTTGCACCAGAGGTGGGAAGCCTGCCTAAGGAAGGCTGTGAAATTTTTGTTACTCTCGGTACAAATTTTTGTTCACTCTCAGTACAAAAGAATAGGGGGAATATAGTTTGGGGTGTGCTCTCATGTTTTTGCCACAATTTCTAGGATTTATCACCTGAGAGTGACCACTGAAGCCAAGACTTCTTATAAGTGCCACAACCTGATGCCCACTCCTAGGAACTACCCTTTTTTGAGGATACAGAAATTAAAGGGAAGAGAAAATCAACCCTTTATTCATTCATCAGTCTTCTACTGAATTCTATACCGAGCACTTTGTTAGGAAAGTCACTCTGTGTTTCTTTTCTTCTCCTTATTCTTTTTTTAAGATTTTACTTATTTATTTGAGAGACAGAGAGCACATGAGAGTGGGGAGGGACAGAGGGAAAAGTAGACTTCTCGCCTGAGCAGGGAGCCCAACACGGGACTCCATCCCAGGACCCAGGGACCATGACCCGAGCTGAAGGCAGTTTCTTAACAAGCTGAGCCACCCAAGCACCCCTCCCTGTGTGTTTCTGGTCCTCATTAAATTAACATTACTCTCTGCTCTTTACCATCTGTTTCAACCCCACCAACCCTCCCTGAGAGACACTCATAGGCTGCCCATGATGAGCACTCCACTTACACCTGGGACACAGTTGGGACAAGGATGAAGCAAGAGAGGCACTTTTTCTCTGGGTCATTAAAATTGGGGCCTCCCCTTGCTTGTGTTCCCTCTCTCGCTGTCTCTCTCTGTGTCAAATAAATAAATAAAATCTTAAAAAAAAAAAAAAAACACAGGGGCGCCTGGGTGGCTCAGTCGTTAAGCGTCTGCCTTTGGCTCAGGTCATGATCCCAGGGTCCTGGGATCGAGCCCCGCATTGGGCTCCCTGCTCCGCGGGAAGCCTGCTTCTCCCTCTCCCACTCCCCCTGCTTGTGTTCCCTCTCTCGCTGTGTCTCTCTGTGTCAAATATAAATCAAGAGTCCAGGTTCAACTGACTGAGCCCCCAGGCACCCCCACACACACCATTTCCTTTTTTCTAGCCCTACGGGCCTTTCCTATTTAGGGCTCCTCACTGACTCATCAGATGCTTCTCCTGGGCTCAGAATGCCAGTCTTGCTTCATCTGCTGAAATTTTAAAAACCGTGCAGTCAGGTGGTAGAGAGAGCTTTGGAGAAATCTCCAAATCCACATATATACACAATATATACAATATGTGGCATGTGTGTAGAAATACGATGTAAACAATAAATCTAGTTAAAAGGAAGTGTGCTGAGATTCTTGTCTGCACCTGTAACTCATCCAGATGTAAATAAATACATAAATCTTTGAAAGGTGATTTTTCTAAAAAAACAAGTAGACATTTCCCATTTAGTGAGCTTCTGAAGGGCTTCCATTTCTCTGTCTTTCTTTAATGTGCACAGTGGAGCAGGGAGTCCTAGGGGCTTTCTATAACCAGTGACTCCCCCTATTAATTTCTCTTCAGTTAATCTGAGATTTACTCCTTCAATATCTGCTTCCTTTAACAGAAAGCAAATGTTCTTAGAGATAAAATAAAGCCTAATAATATCTATGCTCTACTGCATGGAAACAAATAGGTCTGTTTGGATTTTTCTCATTCATGATCACTAAGGTAATCAAAAAAGTTGGGCATGGGGCATCTTTCTTGAGATACAAAGTAAAAAATTGTGGAAGTAGGAAAATAATGTGTTAGAAGGTGCCTAGAGGTGAATAATCCTGAAATGAACACCTTTTATATTCTATGATAAATGTCAATACAAAAATGTGCTTCCTATTATCCAGCACCATCCAGGAACAATCCTAGAAATCCAGGACAATCCTAGAAAATACTACTGTGATTGTTTTCAATCTGGTGATTCTATTCAGACAATCTAGCTCGCAGACTCTGCAGGGTTGGGACAGCTGACTTTGGGAAATTTTAGAGTAAACAGCCCATGCTTTTGAATACATTTTCTGAGTGTAACATTTTCTCCCAAATTCCAAAGTTTATTTTGATCCATAAACAAGTGCTTGCCATTAGTATCTATGGATCTATTTTTATACCTAAGCACAGTCACCCAAGGCATTTTCCCAACAGAAACTTAAAATCCTCACATATATGTTACCAATAACATCAGTGGAGACATTACATTTGGTGATAACTACTGAAATGTGCAGCAGTCATAAAGAATCAATTAAAGGTGATCGAGAATCACGAGTCAGCCCTATACCTTTATTTCTGAGAACCTAATCTACTTTCAACTGCTATTTACTAAATTGATTGTGTATACTTCTTGTTTCCAATAATTCCAAGGTATGTTTCAAGTTGTTCTCCAACGAAGTGGTTTTCAATTGCCTTGCTTTAGGGGACTATAAAGCATGTTCACATATAGGTATCTTGCATTCATCCACTTTCAGAAAATATCAAGGACAAAATCATTTTGTGGGAAACTTCAGGCCTAAAGACAGCAGGAATCAGAAGAAAAACAGGAAGGTCAATCAGGAATTTGCTCTCTGTGCATGAAATTAACATAAGCTTATAGGTTAAAGATAAAGCAAACAAGAAAAAAAGCAGATTTAAGGAAGGAAGAATTTATCACTATGGACTGACCCTCTCCTGGGATTAAGGACACCTTGGTCACACACATTCCTAGAAGAAATACATTGCTTTAGGTTGTTTATGAAGGTGTTCTCTACATTTCCACACCAGGCTCAGGTCTAGCAAGTCTGAATTAGATCTACCACCACTTGGGGACCTTGAATCTTGTTTCTGACATGTGCCCCCACATTTACTCTATAAAACCCACAATGACCATTTTAATTTGCCATCTTACAACTATTACATGGTAAACATGTTTGTGTAAAGAGGCAAATCTGATAGTAATCAACTCCAGATTAAAAACTGTTTTTTCCTTGGGGCAGGCCTTATCGAGTGGTATGGAAATTCAAGAACAAGACTGTCTTCCAGAAGAGCTTTTAGTGTCATACATCATACAATAGCAATCACACATTTTCCTGATACACTGAAGATATTGAAAACACTTGGAGTATGCCTTCCCAAAAATGTATGTATGAAAACAGCTTTTACTACCTCTCAGTAGATAATAGAGAACGTATATTCTAGGATAATAGCCAAATCTTCCCATCACTGAAAAAAATTCACAAATATACAGATGATAACGTCATTAGGAACACTAATAGAAGTTAACCAATTGAGCTAGGATTAGACGGATAACATCAGCAGTTATCAGTATTTAAAATCATTAGCAACTTCTATTTTTATCTCACAATTAATATTTCTCTTTTCCAATTCTGAAATAACTGGAGGGTTAAAGTCTATTATTTAACGTCTGTTATTAGTTACTCTGTCCTATCCCTCCTCGTACTTTTCCCACCTTCTTTTCCTTCTCAGCATTAAGAGGGGAGCTGGATTCCCGTAAGTAGAACCAAAATGAGAGAACCACGGTAAAATGTATCACTTCAGAGCAAAATCACTTTGTTTAACCATCAGCACTTGATATTTGGTTTCTAATTTGAAAAATAAATCTACTCTTAAATTCAGTGTTTTCGTGTAAAACAAGGCTCCTTTCCCCACCTCAACAGTTCCTGGGCGAAAACAACCATCTTCCATCTCCCCAACAAAAGGTATTCCCCTAATCAATTTGCACATAAGCCACTCATTTTCACATGCAAATATTCCCGTGTATTACCATTTTGCACATTTGAATGTGATTTTTACATTTAAAGTCGGGTGGCGAGGCTTTAGAGATCCCAGCCTGTGGTCTACGGATTAAGACTTCGTTTCTAATTATCATGTCCTTTTGGTGCTAATGTGTTTGTTCCTTATTAGTGCCACTCACTGACCTGGATGTAAACCAGATTAAAAGAAATTCCTTTGATTTTCTTGTTTTGAAAGATACAAAGAATTTCTCACTTTGAAAAATCCCCACAGTTTGGGTGAAGAATGTATCACCTCAGGATGTTTATACCCTTTATTATAACTTACGTTCTTAGGAATGCCTTAACTTTAAAAGATTTGGTCACTGTTCCTGTCTTCTTTTGGGGGGGGATTGTACTGATACTATTAATTGTACTCAATTCCCGAAATAATGTAACACATGTTGAAATGCTTTTTAGAGATTTTATAAAAATGTGAATACAGTTATAAACCTAGTTACTGCTTAAAATTGGTATTTCAATATATTTGAAGTATTTGCAGAAAAATAGTATCATGTCTTTTGTCATCAAATAATAGGAATAACTTTAATAACCTTCCACCAAGCTATTTACATAATTACATTATTTAAACCTATTTTAAATTATAAAAATGAATAAATTCCTTTAGATTAATATGCGTCAATTATTTGACCCTTTTTTACAAATTTTCATGTGATACTAATATTACTTAACATAAAACATGTACATAATCTAAGGAACACATCATCTGTATCTTTCCAATATAAGAGAAATAATGATGCCTTTCTTCATCCAGAAAATTATGCATGTCAGGAGAGGTAGCTCAAAGGCATTTTCTGGTTCCCAAGTTAACTCTGCTACTCCACAAATCAAATAACATTTTATTTAGACTCTCTATTATTTACATCATACGTGAGAGCTAGAAAAACAGTTTTAACTGAAGTTAAACCCCATGTGCTCTTTAGATATATTTGGAAAACTAATCTAAGACTAATACAATTTTTCAATGTTCTTAATTCTTGTAAATGATGATCAACAAAAGCTGGTTATACAAGCTAACTCGATTGTCATCCCAAATATGTGTGATCTCATCTACGAACTCTCAAAATATCTAGGCCACTGTATAATTGAAAATTCAGGAGATTACCTTAATGGGCTGAAGTTAGAAGGGGTGGGTAAGAGGACAAGATTAATACTATATTGCAAAAAAAAAAAAAGAAAGTTTATTAGAGTTTTTCTGTGTAGATTTACAGTTGATGCATATGTCTTATGACCCATGTGATTGGTGAATACATGTTACTGATTTTTTTTGAAGATTATACTTATTTAATTGACAGAGAAAGACACAGCAAGAGAGGGAACACAAGCAGGGGGAGTGGGAGAGGGAGAAGCAGGCTCTCCACTGAGTAGGGAGCCCGATGTGGGGCTCGATCCCAGGACCCTGGGATCATGCCCTGAGCCGAAGGCAGACGCTTAACGATGGAGCCACCCAGGCGCCCCCATGTTACTGATTTCTAAGAATTAATCACGGAAGAAGTAAATAGTAAAGGAAGAAAAGGACTGATGCATTTGATTACCTACTTATGAATATAATGAAGAAAAGACATAATAAATGGAATCCAAGGATTCCAATCCAACTGAGAAAGAACTATTTGATCGTATATGACACTTATATGAAAAGGCCTCACAAGTCACTTAGAAAGAGACCAAAGCACCAATAGAAAATGACAAAGTCTGTGTATGCTGTGTACAGACATTCACAAAT
The DNA here is from genome assembly GCF_003265705.2 of Callorhinus ursinus. Lineage (NCBI taxonomy): Eukaryota > Metazoa > Chordata > Mammalia > Carnivora > Otariidae > Callorhinus > Callorhinus ursinus. The sequence goes on along the minus strand of NW_027397066.1, from coordinate 92,781,138 downwards.
AAGGAAATAAAAATGACTAATAGATTTACAAAAATATATTTAACCTGATAACAAATGATGAAATACATGTTAATCCAATGAAATTTATTTTGGCTATCAGACTAGCATGGATAAAAAATCAATGAAAATATTTTTTTTTTAAGATTTTATTGATTTATTTATTTGAGAGAGAGAATGAGAGAGAGAGAGAGCACACGAGAGGGGGAAGGGTCAGAGGGAGAAGCAGACTCCCTGCTGAGCGGGGAGCCTGATGCGGGACTCGATCCTGAGACTCCAGGATCATGACCTGAGCCGAAAGCAGTCGCTTAACCAACTGAGCCACCCAGGCACCCTCAATGAAAATATTTAATATTGGCAAGCATTTGCTGAAACAGGCACTCTGATATTCTTTAAGTAGAAATGTAAATTTGTGTCATAGCTACAGAGGACAATTGGCAATATACACTAAAATTTAAGATACACACAGTCTGACCCCGAAATTCCTCATTTAGGATCTCATCCTAAGAATATATTATAGATAACATGAAAAACTGCAAACGATGGAAATGTCTCAGAGTAGAATTATCCATTAAATGTAATACTCTGAAACTATTCAATAAATCTATTTGTACTATTTTATCCAAAATGTTTAATGAGAAATATAAAATATACATCTACAAGTGTTGGTTTAAGCAACAGACATATGAAAAAGCTGGAAGACTATATACTAAGGAAGTTATCTTTAGAGAAAAGAACTATGAAAGACTTTCATTTCCCTTTAATATGTTTCTTTCTTTTTTATTTTAAGATTTTATTTATTCATCTGAGAGAGACAGACAGAGAGGGATAGAAAGAGCACAAGCAGGAGGAGAGGCAGAGGGAGAGGGAGGGAGAAGTCGGTTCTGCACTGCGTAGGGAGCCCGATGCGGGGCTAGATTCCAGGACGCTGCGATTATGACCTGAGCCGAAGGCAGGCGCTTATCGACTGAGCCACCCAGGAGCCCCAATATTTGAGCTTTTTACCTGATATGGTAGCCCCCACAGATCTCAAAATGAGATGTGGAATGAGGGCTGAAATCCCCAAAATGTGTTGTGGATTGTTGTTATTGAATTTTGGATCATCTGACATTTGACTCTGGGGAAGTTTTTTTTTTCAATATTACTTTTACTTTGTTCTAAGAATGAAAATATATTTGATCATGTTACTCCTCTACTTGCAAATCTATCATGGGTAACCATTGTTCAAAGGATAATGCCCAAACTCTTTCTTATCAAGACAAACAAGGCCCTTAACATTCTGGCCCCAACCTACCTGATCCAGCCTTATCTAGGATCTCTGTTCATCCACCTCCACACCCCACCTACGCACACACTCTCTTCAGTGAAAAGCTTCATGACGACACAGTGCTAACACCGAGTGGATTTCATCTCCTCTGTGAAGACCTTCCGCAAGTTTGTGTGGTATTTATCACACTTTTATTTGTTTAAGTGCTTATTCTCTGTTCTAAACAGTAAACTATTCAAGTAAAGGGGCCATGCATTTGGCATCTAGTACCTGAAACATTGGCATATCCTATTTATGCCAATTAGGAAGGAAAATGCTTTATGAAGTGTTTTGAGTCCAATGCCAATTATAAAGATTTACAAACCGGCCATTTTATGGGAAGAACAATAAAATCTAAGTGGAATAGAGCACAAACAAATTTAAAATTATAAAATTATATCCAGAACAAAATCCGACTATGAGTGCTTGCCCTAGACAACTCTATGAACCCCCACACTGCAATACTGGCTGTGCTGGGGGACGGCTTAGCTGCTCTGTCACCCACACCTCCCAGGTCCAGCTCTGAGGGAGTGCCTGGACAGGGCAGTCAAGATGACCATGGAAGGAAAAGGAAGCTCTCTGGGTAGGGCCAAGTGTAGGAGTGCCAGACTTTGGGGGAAGCAGATGCCTTATTGGAAAGTGCTTTTGGAAAAGGGGAAGCCTATTGGCTTCATACTGGGAGCAGTTAGATCACTGAAGAAAAGGAAGGTTGGACTAATCTCTTTCTCCTGGGTGTTTATTCCTGGGTGAGAAAGGCAAAGCTGAAATCTCTGGATACGGAAGCACATGATAAATGATTGTTGCTAGGGAGAGAGTGGTTGTCATAGGAGATAATAATCCTTCAGAGAATAATGCCTTTGCCCTTTTGGTAGTAGCCATTTGTTTCTGCTTTTACTCTTTTCTTCCCCCCTCATCAGAACATGCACTAGAAATACTACCAGCTAACCACACTTAAAGGAATCTGGTTGGTGGTTGGTGGTGAGAATTTGGGAAATCAAATAGCCCAGCGAGAAATAAATAAATAATAAATAGCCAAGCTAGAAATATCAGTCTGTAACCAAGATTTTTATTTCTTGAAAAGGTTTTTTTTTTTCCCCCCATGGGGCGGCTGAGTGGCTCAGTCGGTTCAATGCCTGCCTTCAGCTCAGGTCACGGTATCAGGGTCCTGGGATGGAGCCCTGCGTCAGAGCCTGCTTCTCCCTTTCTCTCTGCCTGCCACTCCCCCTGCTTATGCTCTCTCTCTCTCTCTCTGTGTCAAATAAATAAATAAAATCATCTTTTTTAAGAAAAGGGTTTTTTTTTTTTCCCCATGAAAAACATTACCATTCACTTAACGATTCATATAATATGTACCTTGTGCCTTCTCTGCACTTTGCACTGTGCTGGACCCTGGGGATAAGATGAATAAGACATAGTCCATGCCCTCAAGGATGTGACAGATGTCACAAAAAAGAAGTGCATTATGCTGTTGTAGGCTGCAGCAATGAAAGCCTAGAAAGGTGGAGGCAGGGCACAAAGAAGGAGTGACTGATGGATTCAACCTGGGAGACTCAGAAAAGGCTCCCATAGAGGGATGAGTGACTCTTGGGATGATTCTAGAAAGAGAAGTAGACTCCCTGGTTGACAGGGAGGGGGAAGGTTTGGGACCAAAACAAAGGAATTTAAATGAGAAGCAAAAATTGCCTGGCCCATTCATAGACCTGGGGCTCTGCTCAGGAGGGACAAGCCAGATCTTGGAGGATCTTAGAAGCCTTATTAAGAATTTGGACTTCATGTTAAAGGCAATGAGGAATCATTTAATATTTCCAAGCAAAGAAATAAATCTTTATAAAATTTGAGTTTTATTTATTTATTATTTTTATTTTTTTTAAAGATTTTATTTATTTATTTGAGAGAGAGAATGAGATAGAGAGAGCGCATGAGAGGGGAGAGGGTCAGAGGGAGAAGCAGACTCCCCGCTGAGCAGGGAGCCTGATGCGGGACTCAGTCCCAGGACTCCAGGATCATGACCTGAGCCGAAGGCAGTCGCTTAACCAACTGAGCCACCCAGGTGCCCCAAATTTGAGTTTTATAAAGATCTCTTTGGTGGTAAAGGATAAGCTAGACAGTGTGAGATTAGAGACAGGCTAATAAGAGACAAGAGAGGAAAGAAAGCAAATGAGCAGAGGGGATATGTAAGAGACAATACCAGATCATCCTACCAGAGGGAAAAAAGCAATACTGGCAAAGATTAAATTTTAATCTATTATTTTAGTATGTATTGTATGCCTCTTCTCTCAGCCCTAAAACTCTAATCATACTTTTCTGATGAATAAAAAAAAAAAATCCTGGTGTTTTCTGGCGCTGCATGAGCATTAATGCTAATTATGCACGTGCATCTAAAGTAGACCATATTTCTAATTCAGGACAAACTGTTAGCCTCATGGAAATAAGTAAATAGAGAAACCACTAATTAAAAAATTAACCTGACATTTGCCTGGGCTTTCTTAGAGCTAGAAAGAATCCCCTAGGATTAACAGTGATCCAATCAATTTGGAGTATGTTGATGTTCCCACATCCTTCTGAAGAAAATATAGTAACACATGCTGAAGAGATTGAAGATTGTCCTCCTAAAGTATCTATAGTTCAATAAATGTCAAAATTGTTTATTGTAAACAAAATATTTTACATATAAACTTAAAAAATATATATATATTCACTCACCAATATTTATTTAGCTCCAATTAGGTATCAGGGAAAATAAACAGTGAAAAATGAAACACAACCCCTGTCCTTGTGGAATTTATACTTGAACATAAGAAAAGCTTATATATATTTCCATATGTTCTGAATATAAAACACTGTCATAAAAGGTAAATTAGAAAATTTCTTTCATTAGTATAGCTTTTGTTATGATGGTACACAGCATTCAGATATTTCAGAAGTTACTTTCACCCTGTGCCTACCTTTCTTTTTAAATAGCTTACAAAGTTATTCACTATTTTTTTTTATTTTATTTTAGGGGCTCCCGGGTGGCTCAGATGGTTGGGTGTCTGCCTTTGGCTCTGGTCATGATCCCAGGACCCTGGGATCAAGCCCCACATGGGGTTCCCTGATCAATGGGGAGCCTGCTCCTCCCTCTCCCTCTGCTATTCCCTCCACTTGTGCTCTCTGGCTCTCCATCCCACTTGTGCTCTCTGGCTCTCCATCTCTCTGTCAAATAAATAAATAAAATCTTTAGAAAGTGGGGGTGGGGAGAGGGGAAGCAGACTCCCCACTGAGCACAGAGCACCAACATGGGGCTCCATTTCACAACCCTGAGATCCTGACCTGAGCTGAAACCGAGTCAGATGTTTAACTGACCGAGCCACCCAGGCGCCATTTTTCACTATTTTTAATAATGTGAAAGACATTTGTTACTTCTTTCTCATTATTAATGCAAGATGACAATTGAGGAAATATAGAAAGTATTAAGAGGAAAATAAAAAATAATTCAAACTATAATTAATGACAAACCTTGCATCTTCTTGTTCCATTACTCTTTTTTTTTTTTAAAGATTTTATTTATTCATTTGACAGAGAGAGACACAGAGAGAGAGGGAACACAAGCAGGGGGAGAGGGAGAGGGAGAGGCAGGCTTCCCACTGAGCAGGGAGCCCGATGTGGGGCTCGATCCCAGGACCCGGGGACCATGACCTGGGCCGAAGGCAGACGCTTAACGACTGAGCCACCCAGGCGCCCCCCTTCTTGTTCCATTTCTTTCCCTTACCCACCATATTCATCAGAAAGTCTGTCAACTCTGTCTCTTAAATATTCAATACCATCCACTTTTCTCTATCTCTGTTGATGGCACTAATCCAAATCACCATTATCTCTTCCATGGATTACTGTACTATCTTAACTAGTCTTGCTAACGCTCTTGTCCTTACTCCACCTAAGCACCATACAGTAGCAAGTTATTTTTTTTTTTAAGATTTTATTTATTTATTTGACAGAGAGCGACACAGGGAGAGAGGGAACACAAGCAGGGGGAGTGGGAGAGGGAGAAGCAGGCTTCCCTCAGAGCAGAGAGCCTGATGTGGGTCTTGATCCCAGGACCCTGGGATCATGACCTGAGACAAAGGCAGACGCTTAATGACTGAGCCACCCAGGCACCCCACAAGTGATTTTTTTTTTTTAAGATTTTATTTAGGGCAGAGGGAGAGGGAGACGGAGAAGCAGGCTCCCCGATGAGCAGGGAGCCCAATGCGGGACTCAATCCCAGGACCCTAGGATCATGACCTGAGCCAAGGGCAAAGGCTTAACTGACTGAGCCACCCAGGTGCCCCAACGAGCGATTTTTTAAAATTTTTATTAACATATAATGTATTATTTGCTAACGGGGGTACAGGTTTGTGATTTATTAGTCTCACACAATTCACAGCGCTCACCATAGCACACACCCTTCCCAATGTCCATCACGCAGCCACCCCATCCCTCCCACCCCCCACCACACCAGCAACGCTCAGTTTGTTTCCTGAGATTAAGAGTCTCTTACCGTTTGTCTCCCTCTCTGGTTTCGTCTTGTTTCATTTTTCCCTCCCTTCCCCTATGATCTTCTGCCTTGTTTCTCAAATTCCACTTATCAGTGAGATCATATGATACTTGTCTTTCTCTGACTGACTTATTTCACTTAGCATAATACCCTCTAGTTCCATTGCAAATGGCAAGATTTCAATTTTTGATGGCTGCATAATATTCCACTGTGTATATATACCACATCTTCTTTATCCATTCATCTGTTGATGGACATCTAGGCTCTTTCCATAGTTTGGCTATTGTGGACATTGCTGCTATAAACATTGGGGGTGCACCTGCCCCTTCAGATCACTACATTTGTATTTAAAACATAATTCAGATGATGTCACTCACCTACACAGTATCTTTTAATGTGGTGACTGATTAGTTATAAGCAACTCTCTATATAAGTTCTTCCTCATGACAGTGACCTTTTGTCCAACAAAATAACTGTTGCAGTTTTTCTCTACTTAATTTTTCCATGGAAGTGACACCCCTTCTTTCCTTTTTTGAGGATTATTCTGTCTCGTTTCAATTCCTATCTCATTAGTCCACATTACATGAAGTCTAAAAATGATTCAGCTGCAAGGGATCTTAAAGGCCATAAGCTCCAGGGGTTTTTCAATTTTATTTTTTGCAGTATAACTCAAATAGATAAATACATAGCAACCCAATATATATAAAGTGATATCAGTTGTATTTTATTAGGATAAATGTGTTATATAAATTCAAATCTATATTTTTGATAAAGACACTTCATAAGACTTATCTAAGAAAATAACTAGAAATTTATTATGTGCTTGGCTCTACTGGATGGGCACAGCTTACTGGTGCTGATGAGAGTTTGTGGAGTTCTCTCCTGATGGCTTCAGTTTTCTCAGTGAATCCAGGAGCAAGGCCATCAGCTGAGCATGAATGTTGAAGGACGAAATGTTAGAAGTTTAAGAGAATGGAGAGAGGAAATAATGAAATAGAGTGAGAGAGTGAATGGTCTAAGACATGGTTTACAACATGCACTGCCTAGACCAGCAGCACCAGTATGATGTGGGAACTTGTTAGCAATTACAAATTCTCAAGGCCCAATCAGAAACTGGAGGTGTGCACTCCTGCATCTCACTTTAACAAGCCCCCCAGGCGAGAGTGATGCTCACTGAAATCTGTGTGCGTGGGATGAGCGAAGTGAGCAAAGTAACATTTCTGGACAGCATTAATCTCTCTTGAGATTCAGGATTGTTAATCTAAAGGACAACCAGGCACCGTCATTGTGTATTTCTCTTCGACCAAATTTAACTATGGGGTGCAGGCTTGAAGTAAACGGAGATTTTAATTTAATTTTTTAAATTTAATTTTAATTTAACTCAAATTTGTGATTGCCAGTTATTAAATTTTGTATTTAACATATTTTGATGTGTATTTTTTTTTTAAGATTTCACTTATTCACTTGACTGAGAGCACAAGCAAGGGAGTGGCAGAGAGGGAGCGGGAGAAGCAGGCTCCCTGCTGAGCAGAGAGCCTGAGGACATGGGATCATGACCTGAGCCCTAGGCAGACGCTTAACAGACTGAGCCACCCAGGCACCCCTATATGCTTTTTTTTTAAATGTCTATAAATAAAACAAATATATTTGAAAAATAGAACTCAAACTACATGTTTTTCATTCCTAAAGCAGAAACAGAGTATTAAACCTAAACAGATTTTATCCAGCTTCCTTATACAGGTGAGTAGGCCTAAATTAATTAAATGTGCCCCTGTTTTATTCTAATTGATAAAAATTCCTATTTGAAATAGGAAATTGGACAATGGTAATATTCAACAATGACAACGATATTTTTATTAAGAAATATTTTTCTGGAAGCTTCTTAGCACACTTGAATTAAACCAGTCATTCTCTAATATTTTCCTATTAATAAAGGAGAGGGCACAACACAGATTTATCAGAAAAAGTGATTGGAGAGGAGGTGGGAGAAATAGCTCCCCCCTTCCTGGGGGAACATCAGGAATCTGGTAATTTGGCACAAGGGTGGGGGAGGGGAGAGGTAGCTTTTTTGAAAGCTTGCATCCCATGCACATTTGCCTCTCCCTCTCTGGAATCACTTGGGTATTTTGCTGATAACCTCCAGGTCGAAGGGTCAATCCCTAGATTCATGAGTATCAAACACACTCCTCTCTGCTTGCTATTTTGTAAGCACACGCCCTGGCCCCACATTAGAGAGCAGTAAAGTGGTACAACCCAGCACTCCTGCTAGAGAAAGGAACCACTCACTCATTCACACACATGCTCACTTCCAGGCTCAGCACTGGGTTCTTCCATCCTCCCCTACGCCTTACCATTTTAAGTGTTTCACATCATTTAATAGCAGACAAAACAGACTCCTTGCCTACTTTAACTCTGCTTCTCTCCTTTCATCGAACTCCTATAGCATGTATTATTTTTACCTCACAAATCAGAATTTTCCTGAACCCACAGATAAGTTAAGGTCCATGCTAAGATGCTGGCAGTATATGGTTCTTACCATTCTCCGAGCACCCATCAAATTATGAGTTAATGACTGATGTATTGCCTTGTTTAACTGCCTGATGTATGCTCTGTCAAGACAAGGATCTTGTACATTTTGTTCAATTGTACAAGTGGTATCCCTGGTACCTATATTACACACCCTGGCCCAGGATAGATGCTCAGTAAGTAACTGTGGAAATAAGAAATGAATGTTCTCTTATACACCAAAGGTAGCCAAATGTTTATATTAGATGCATGGTATGGTGGTCTGTTACATTAGTGGGCCCCAATGATCCACACCCCCTGCTCTTTACATCCTTGTGCAGTCCCCTCTTCTTGAATCTGACATTCTTTAACCAATCAAATACAGTGGAAGATACTCTGCCGGTAATCAGGCCTAGGCCTCAAGAAAGCTTAGTAACTTCCTCTTTTTGCACACTTGGAAGCTAATCCCCATGTACACAGTCCACCTACACTGAGACCACCAAGCGAGGGGGAAACCCAATTAGCTCTATGCTGAGGCCACATGGAAGACGCCTGAGAACCCAGCTGACAACAAGATCCAAGGAAGTCCAGCTGAGCCAGGACTGAATGTCTGCTGCAAACAAACTCACAGGTAACAAGCAGCACCAGCTTCCCACTCATGTGAATGAGCTGTCTTAGAAATGGATCATCCAAACCCAGTCACAGTGCTCCAGCTGATGCCATGTGCAGCAGAGACAAGCTACTCTGCCCAGTCCTGCACAAATGGCAAAATCATGAACACATAAATGATTACTACAGTTTTAAGCCACTAAATGTTGGAATGGTTAGACGGTTGAGATAGTAATTTAAATTTCACAGAAATAATACTATATATGTACTCAAAGGTTTGTTTCAGTGAGAGGCAGCAAATTTACACAGAGAACCTATAGGTTTTCTGGACATACCATAGTCTTAGGTGTTTTTAATTCAAGCATTACGGGGCACCTGGGTGGCTCCATCAGTTGAGTGTTTGCCTTTGGCTCAGGTCATGATCCCAGGGTCCTGGGATGGAGCCTTGTGTCAGGCTCCCTGCTCCGCGGGGAGTCTGCTTCTCCCTCCCCCTCTGCTCCTCCACCCACTTGTTCTCTCTCTCAAATAAATAAATAAAATCTTTAAAAATAAATAAATAAATCAAGCATTATGACCTGTTAGCACTTTCCTCTTAGCCATGAAAAATAACTAATGTTTCAGGAGTATTTCCTAGGTGCCAGATATTATTATTTAATTCTCTCAACAGCTCTGTGCCACACAGATCATCCCTAATTTACAGATGCGGAAACTGAGGATTTAGGGAGATGACATGGCCAGTCTGAGGTCACACGGCAACCAGATTCAGGGCCAGGATGTGAACCTAGACAGTGAATCTTCAGAGCTCAAGACCTTAAAAATACTAGGGGGCATTCTGGAAAGAGCCACCACCACCACCACCACCACTACCCAGTTGTCATAAGCAAGTTAATTGTGCTCCATAAAGAAAGAATGGCTGTCACAACCCTCCAACCACTTCTCTTTCTCTCCTGCTTCAGCTGAGCTCCCTCAGGGCTACTGAGACAATGGAAAGAATCAAGACAAGTTAGCCCTTCACCAGTGCCTATGAGTCAGATGACACCTCACCCATTTTACCTCTAAAAATGATTTGCACAGGGCTCCTGGGCGGCTCAGTTGGTTAAGCGTCTGCCTTCAGCTCAGGTCATGATCCCAGGGTCCTGGGATGAAGGCTCACATCCGGCTCCCTGCTCAGTGGGGAGTCTGCTTTTCCCTCTGCCTCTGCCCCACCCCATCCCCCCCCCCCCCCCATGTGCTTATGCACTCTCTCTCTCTCTCTCTCCCTCTCACATAAATGATCTTTAAAAAAAAAAAAAAAGGATTTGCAGAAAAAGAGTTAAACCTACCAACATTCAGCACCTATGGAAATGATGTGATTGCAAAAGAAAAGCGTATGTGACCAAAAATTACTTCCCCACCTGGTTAGTGTGCCTGAAAGTTGCCATCATGGAGGGGAAGTGACAATGAACTGCCACGTTCTTCTGTACACCCAGTTCTCTGGACTCAATTTCTTCATGTGTAAAATAGAGAACTTTATTTTATAAATTTTTTGGCTCTGTTTTTTATTTCTTTAAGATATATTTAGCAGCTATGTCATTAAGTTAGGTAAATTAGGTAATTTCTCAGTTTAAGTCATTAAGTTTGGTAAAGAATTTTATATATATATATTAAATATATATATATATATAATATATAATATATAAATATAAAACACTTAATTGAAAGGTACTGGTGATCCCTGGGTTTATTTCTATTCTAAAACCTAAAAGAAAAGGTATAATTTGGGGAAAAACAGTAGAAATGACTCCCAAATTATCTACATTGAATCTGCCAGCAAAGCTAAAACTTGCTGGGAAAAGAAAAAAAAAAAGAACTTAGGAATAAGAAATGTTACATAAATACCCCTAATGGTCTCCAGAAAAAGTATGCAAGGCTTGTAGTTAAAGCAATTCTATGGAAGGGTCAGATTTGAAAGTCTGACTTTACTCATTCAACACAAGCTTATTGAACATATTAATGAAAATTATTCTGTACTGATGAATATGAAGGATCAGAAAATGTACATGACAATATCTTTCTGGTAGCTTAAAATCTGACAGAAAGGAAAAGATTACATATATATATATATAATTACAATCAAGGAAAATAGAATATATGAAATGTCAGTCATAAAAAGACAAATACTATATGATACCACTTATACAAGGTATCAAGAATAGCCAAATTCATAGAAACACAAGTAGAATGGTTGCTACTAGGGGCTGCAGTAAGGGAAAATGGAGAGTTGTTGTTTAATGGGTACAGAGTTCCAGTTTTGCAAGTTGAAAAGGTTCTGGAGATCCGTTGTGCCACAATATGAATATCCCTAACACTATTGTACTGTATACTTAGCAATGGTTAAGACAGTCAATTTTATGTTATGAGTTGCTTACCTCAATAAAAAAGAAGGAAAATAATAGAATATAAATACCACATGAATGGTAGATAGTAGTTTGTGCAGGGGTTTGAGGAAATGAGAGATTCATTGCTGGTTGGTGTGAATGTTAGTGTGACAAGGAAAGCCTCCTTGTAGGAAGTAAAATGGGTGACAGTCCTAGAAGATGACCTGAATCTTGACAGGTAGAAATTGGGAAGATTGAAGACAGAAAATGTGGGAAGGTAGAAAAGCCACTGTGTGTTGGGGGATAGGAAAAGAACCACCCTGCTTTTGCACAAGCAATATGTACAGAGAAGAAACACTTAAGGAACCGCAATCCAGGGAATTTTTAATTCATTGTAGTTAGAGTTATATTTCCACTGTGCATCATTTCTTCATAACTGAGAAAATATATGAGATTGCCCTAGGGAATGAACTTTTATTGCTTCAATTTTAGATTTGGAACATATTAGAATGTATCATTAGTTTTTTTGTTTGTTTGTTTGTTTTAAAGATTTTTTATTTATTTGACAGAGAGAGAGAGACAGCGAGAGAGGGAACACAAGCAGGGGGAGTGGGAGAGGGAGAAGCAGGCTTCCCCGTGGAGCAGGGAGCCCGATGGCAGGGCTCGATCCCAGGACCCCGGGATCATGACCCGAGCCGAAGGCAGACGCTTAATGACTGAGCCACCCAGGCGCCCCATGATGTATCATTAGTAACAGCTAATAACAGTAATGATTTAATAAGTGTAATGCAATCTAAGACACTTCACAAATAAACAAAAATTAAACCAAACTGGGCAAAATGCCCAAATTACATCCTACACACACCAAGAAAGTACTATAAAAAGTGAAAATGGAAATGTCTCACAGCAATGGTGGGTATTTTGAGGTGGTGAAACAATAGAAGACTTTCTCTGTATTACTTTTTATTCCTATGTTTTCAAAATAAGCATGGACATATTTTCCAATGGAAAAACATTTAATGGAACAAATTGCTAATCCAAATGACATTGGAAAATGAGACAAAGTAGTCCTTGAGATCCTGAAAGAAAAATGATGGGGATCACCTTTGATAAAGTGAGGGCACATGTTCTCTTGGTCAGATTCCCTCAAAGTTCTCAGATTATTCTCTACATCTCTGTATCACCAAACAAAGTAGGAATTACAGCTATCTGGTGGCAGGTAGCTTGTCTTTCATTGATTTTACATACCCCTAACAGAGTTCTTCCCAGCATACTGTCTCAGTAAATAACTCTTGACAATGACTTTGAACACATAAGATGAAAAGTCACTAAGCCATCCCTGAGGGGTATTTTGGCCCTGAACTTAACTAGAAAGAGGGAACAGCAGGAATGCTCCTATCACTACACTAAGGATAATGTTTTATATAACTTGACAAGTCCCATCAGTGAGTCAATATGAAGAGTTAGTTTCCTCCCCAAAAGAGTAGAAGATATGGCATCTTCTCTCTTTTTTCAAAAAAAAAAAAGATTAATTTATTTGAGGGCGGGGGGAGGTGGGAGTCTCAAGCAGACTCCACCCTGAGCGCTGAGCACACAGCCCAGTGCAGGGCTGGATCTTACAACCCTGAGATCATGACCTGAGCCAAAACCAAGAGTTGGACATTAAAACCAACCGCTCTTTTTTTTTTTTTTTCTTGTAAGTAACTTTTATGCCCCACATGGGGCTTGAACTCATGACCCTGAGATCTAGAGTCATGCCCTACTGACTGAGCCAGCCAGGCATCCCAACGGCATTTTCTTTTAAGGAGAGTATGTAGGTAGGCTTACAATTAAACTCACACTCTTCATTCCTAAAGGAAAGCAATGTTATCAGTTCCTTCCATGTCCTTCCACAGATAATCTATGCATATATATGGATGTTACACAAACACACATATACATCACATCACATAATGTCTCTATTTGGTCTCTATTTCCAATTTTCTAATTTCTTTCCACCTCCAATATTCAACCTATACCCATAATATTAACCCTGGATGATTTGAATTGAAGTTGAATTGCTGAAATGAACTGAAGAAAATTTCATGTATTCCTTCAACAAATGTCTAATCTAAACTAAATGCTCCATCTATGCCAGTGAACAAAACAGACAGGGTTTCTGCCTTCACAAAGCTTAAAGTCTAATTTTCAAAATCATGATAAGCTATTAGCCTAAAACCTAGTTTCTGTCAAAAATATGTACATGTATAAAACAACTAGAGAAAAATTGCCAATGGACTCAAATGCTTGCTCACCAGTAGAGTTACAGGCTACACCTGTGGAGCAGATGTTGAGTCTCCATTGGAACCAGTGTCGAGAGACAGAATCGGATAGGCTTCGGTTAAGTAAGAGTTTCATACCTGGAAGACATCTTAGATATCATCAAATACAAATTCTTTACTTTTAGATGAGGAATCTGAATCTCAGGAGGAATAATGAGTACTATTTAAAAGTAGAGGGAGACCCAGGCTCTTTCCAATCCAGAGTAGCCCCTAGAGTCTGGTGTTGGTGAAGACGCATGTAGATGACTTCTAAGAGTACAGTCTAACCTTCAGTTGTGAGGCTGCATTCTGTTTTGTAGAAAACCCTGCAGGGCGCCTGGGTGGCTCAGTTGGCTAAGCGACTGCCTTCGGCTCAGGTCATGATCCTGGAGTCCCAGGATCAAGTCCCACATCGGGCTCCCTGCTCAGCAGGGAGTCTGCTTCTCCCTCTGACCCTCTTCCGTCTCGTGCTCTCTATCTCTCATTCTCTCTCTCTCAAATAAATAAATAAAATCTTTAAAAAGAAGAAGAAGAAAACACTGCAAAGAGAGGACATTGCTTTGGGAGCAATCAACAGTAACAATGCAAAGAGTTTAAGGCCATGAACGTCAGAGCCTGATTGATGCAATACAAATCCCTACTGCGCTACTGATTATCTATGTGACCATGGACAAGTGGCCTCAACTTCCCTGGCCTTGGTTTCTTCATCTGTAAAGCAGGAATGATAATGGTATACATTTTATAGAGTCATTGTGAGAGTAAAAGAAGTTGGTGCACACCATGGTGTGATGGTAAATGGTTAAAATTCATCTAGGGGATAAGAGTGCTTGGTAGCAATTGCCAATTTCCTACTGATGTGAGGTCAAACTACCAATGTGAGGTCAATCAGCTCACAGAATTTCTGGTATCTTAACAATAGGCTCTATTGAGCTGGTCCATGGCACACCACAGCATGTAAAGCATTTATAAAAGTGGCACTTGGTAAGCACTATATGAATAAAATGTGTAGATATTAGTTACTATACATACTAATATAAATGACAGCATTTCCTCTGATTTTGGAGTGTTTAAGTACACTGTAATTTTCAGAATAACTAAATTCATAGTGGTGCCTAGGGGGGCCCTTCTTCCCAAGAGGCCCCAAAAGAACATAAAACCTAACTAAAACAGTATGTTTGCTATGCAAATGCAGCTTCAAGACAGATTCCCCCAAAGTTTCTGCCCCTTCTGATCAGATTTCCACCTTTAATCCCCTTCTAGATGGAGGAGAGTAAATACATGGGTAATTCCTACTTGAATGACATTATTAATGATATATTATTTATAATTTCATAACAATTAATTGAGTGTATCCCATGTGCTCTACTTACAATATCTCCATTAGTCCTTACAGCAACCATATTGGGTAGATATTATTTTCAAGTGAAGAAACTGAGTTTCAGAGAGGATTCGTAACTTTCCAAAGGGCTTATATCTAGTAAATAACATACACTTGAACCTCATCTTTTGAGGCTAAATCTTATGGCATAATCACACATATGTCATAATTAGAAACAGTTTTGTTCTCTTTTCAGTTCCATGTAAAAATTTGAGTTAAACAATCTATATAATAGTATTTTAACAATAATTCTCTATACTGAATACTACAGTTATTATATGCTGAACCATATATGTAATATTTAATTTTGTACATAAAGTTCAGGGTAAACTATTGCTGGATATTTATAAACACTAAGAAAACTCATCTTATTATATATTTTCAGTGAATTACCTAATGATTGTAAAATCAAGAAGGCCTGGGGGTGCCTGGCTGGCTCAGTTGTAGGAGCATGCAACTCTTGATCTCGGGGTTGTGAGTTCAAGCCCCAGGTTGGGTGTAGAGATTACTTACAAATCTTTAAAAATAATAGTAATAAAATAAAACAAAATCAAGAAGCCTTATACTTTAATTTCTGTACTTTCATTTTTAAAAATTTTTTTAAGGATCTTATTTATTTATTTGACAGAGAGAGAGAGACAGAGCAAGTAGGTAGAGCGGTAGGCAGAGGGAGAGGGAGAAGCAGGCTCCCCGCTGAGCAGAGAGCCCAATGCAGGGATCGATCCCAGGACCCCAGGATCAGGACCTGAGGCAAAGGCAGACACTTAACCGACTGAGCCACCCAGGCGCCCCTGATTTCTGTACTTTTAAATTTACTATTGTGGGGGTGCCTGGGTGGCTCAGTTGGTTAAGTGTCTGCCTTCAGCTCAGGTCATGGTCCCGGGGTCCTGGGATGGAGCCCCACATCGGGCTCCCTGTTCAGCGGGAGGCCTGCTTCTCCCTCTCCCACTCCCCCTGCTTGCGTTCTCTCTCTCACTGTGTCTCTGTCAAATAAATAAATAAAATCTTTAAATAAATAAATTTACCATTGCAGTAACAGAATTCTTAAAATGATCTTCTGACCCTGAAGACATAAACATAGTATTCAGTCTGTAATTTGAAAATTTTGGGAAAATATTCCTTTAGAAGACTGACAAGATGAAATAGAGTGGGAGGTAGTGAGGGGAGTGGAGAAGAATCTCACTAAATACAGTTTAGGGACGGTGTACACCAGTATGAACATTCCTCTAGGAGTATACAGAGCAAAAACATATATGATTTAGGTCAATATGATCATCTGCTTTCAAACAAACGACATTATGCTTACAAGTATAGAGAAATATAATACCCATATTTTATTCATACCAAGATGCACTTATACATACTCAGTGTCATAACCGGAAACATGATCTGCCTATCCCACCTCCGAGGCCTCATTCTACCTCACCTAGTCTGCTTTTTTTTTTTTAAGATTTTATTTATTTATTTGAGAGAAAGAATGAGAGAGAGAGCACATGAGAGGGGGGGAGGGTCAGAGGGAGAAGCAGACTCCCCGCCGAGCAGGGAGCCCGATGTGGGACTCGATCCGGGGACTCCAGGATCATGACCTGAGCCGAAGGCAGTCGCTCAACCACCTGAGCCACCCAGGCGCCCCTCACCTAGTCTGCTTAAGCTACACTGCCTAACTCCCCATTCCTGGAATGTATTAAACTGGTCCTACCTTTGACCATTGTCCTTTGCTTAACATCTGCCTAAAATGCTCCTCCCCCAGATGGGTGATCCTTCCTTCGTATGCTTCAAAACTCTGCATGACTGCCACTCATCAGGGAGGTCTTCTCTGACCACCAAATGTAAAGTAGTAATCCATACCCCCTCATCTTATGTGCTCCCACACCTGTCTTTGCTTTATCTTTTCCATAGACCTTATCACTACCTGATATTTTCCTTTTTTTTTTAAAGATTTTATTTATTTATTTGAGAGAGAGAGAATGAGAGATAGAGAACACGAGAGGGAAGAGGGTCAGAGGGAGAAGCAGACTCCCCGCCGAGCAGGGAGCCCGATGTGGGACTTGATCCCAGGACTCCAGGATCATGACCTGAGCCGAAGGCAGTCGCTTAACCAACGGAGCCACCCAGGCGCCCACTACCTGATATTTTCTTCCTTCCTTCCTTCTTTTCTTCTTTCCTTCCTTCCCTTTCTTCCTCCCTTCCCTTCTTATTCTATTTTTTTTAATTGTGGTAAAATATGCATAACATAAAATTTACCATCTTAACCATTTTTAAGTGTACAGGTCAATAGTGTAAAGTACATTCACATCATCACACAACCAATCTCCAGAACACTTCATCTTCCCAAACTGAAACTTCATACCCATTAAACAATTTCCCATTCCACCCTCCCCACAGCCCCTAACAACCGCCATTCTACTTCCTGTCTCTTTGAATTTGACTACTATAGGTTTCTCATATAAGTGTAATCATACGGTATTTGTCCTTTTGTGACTGGCTTATTTCATTTAATATAATGTCTTCAAGGTTCATCCATACTGTAGTACATGTCAGAATTGCCTTCCCATTTAAGGCTGAAAAATATTTCATTATATTTATATATATATATATATATATATATATATTATAAACAACATTTTGTTGTTTATCCACTATTCCACTGATGGACACTTTGGTTGCTTTCACATTTTGGCTAGAATGCTACTATGACAATGGATGTACAAATATCTATTCGAGCTCCTGCTTTCAACCCATTTGGTTATATACCTAGAAGTGGAATTACTGGATCTTAGGGCAGTTCTATTTTTATATTTTTGAGGAACTGCCATACTGTTTTCCACAGCAGCGGCATGCATTTTACATTCCTACCAGCAGTGCACAGGAGTTCCAGTTTCTCCACATCCTCACCGACACTTATGTGCTGCCTTTTGATAGTAGCCATACCAATAGGTGTGAAGTGGTATATCTTTCTTTTCTATCTGTCCTACCTGCTACAATATAAGCTTCACAGGACAGGAGCTTCACTTTTGTCATTGTTGCTTCCCGAATTCTATAACACTGCCTGGAAGTGTTATATAGGCATATTAGACATCAAAAAAATATACATAGGGGCGCCTGGGTGGCTCAGGTAAGTGTCTGCCTTCGGCTCAGGTCATGATCCCCGGGTCCTGGGATAGAGTCCCACATCGGGCTCCCTCGGGGAGTCTGCTTCTCCCTCTGCGCCTACCCCCTTCCTGCTCTCTCTCTCATGTGTGCTCTCTCTCTCAAATAAATAAACAAAATCTTTAAAAATATATATTAAAAAAATATTTGTAGAATGAACTAAGTGCTACCACACCGTAAAGATTACTTTTATCTTAGCATAATTTTCTTTTTTTTTTCTTTTTCTTTCTTTCTTAAGTAAGCTCTATGACCAACGTGGTGCTTGAACTCACAACCCCAAGAGCAAGAGTCACATGCTCTACCAACTGAGACAGCCAGGTACCCCTATCCTAGCATAATTTTCAAGTTGAAAGATAAGAGAATAGTTATTGTAGAAATTATTATATAGACCATCTCTACAGATTCGCTCAGAAATCTAAGTGTAAAATTGAGACTCTTATCTCTATTGAAATAGTTTAAAATTTAAACCCAGATGTAATTTCAGTAATGTAACGCATAAATCACATCAACTGAGGAATAAATTATTTCAAAACACATTCTCAACAATTGTCAAGGACCATTTTTGTTTATTCTGTGATCATCATCTAAACTATGTCCTTCGCTGTTAGGTTCTAAAGGAATGCTCTTCGATGACAGTGCTTTTGATCACCATGGAAACATTAACCAAAGTTTATATCAAGCCCTTGTAGAGATAGCTAAACAGAAAAAGAACTTAAAAACTGCTGTCTTTCCACTGAGCAAGATAAATTGAACATAAGATTCAGTCTTTAAGCCTAACAGTAGTAAATATCCAGTAAATTAATTGCAGATTCATAGGATCTAAAATTCAATCAAGTTCTAGCTATTAAATGTACCAGATATTGTTGGTTTGCTACCTAACACCTTTTTCTAATCTTCCCCAACCATTTTGGTTGAATGATAATGTACCCACAGTACATCAAAAACTAATGATGTAATGTATGGTGATTAACATAACCTAATAAAAAAAATGATAATGTACCCAACCCCAATACATGGCATTCGGTTCTTCATTCCTAGACATTTTTCTAGGGATGAGCACATGATCCAGTTCTACCAATGAAATGAAAGGAGGTTTTTGCAGGACAGATTCTAGGAAAGATTTTTCTCCCCGAATAAAAAAAAAAAGAGATGTGACCAGAGAAAGACCTGGCCACCGTGTACCACCCACACCCCCCAATTTGTTTTCTGCTTTGGACAACATTACATAAAGATGTCATGCTTGGGAGAAAGGGGCATCTGGCTGACTCAGTCAGTAAAGCATGTGAGTTCAAGCCCCATGTTGGGTGTAGAGATTACTTAAAAAAAAAAAAAAAAGACATGATGCTTAGAACTGCGGTAGCTATCTTGTGATCAAGAGAAATGGCATAGCTTACACCTGAGGACTGAAAAACAAAGACCAGAGAGGCTTCAATCACTGATAACATCATCAAGCCAATGAAACAACAATCCCGGGACTAATAACTTCTGGCCTCCTTGTTAGGTAAACAGTAGATTCTTTATGGCTTAAGATAAGATGAGCTGAAACATTTTAAATGGTGTGTGTGTATGTGTGTATGTGTGTGTGTGTTTTAGGTAGACTCTCCCATTTAAACAGCTAGGATTCCAGACCACAGCTTCATCATTTGCAGAGAAAGAGAGAGAGGGAGAGGGATGGAGAGAGAAAGAGAGAGACTGTTCGGTTGCCCAAACTTTAAAGCATTGGAAGCCAGAAGTAAGGATAAATTAAAAGAGAGTAGAGAGGCGCCTGGGTGGCTCAGTCGTTAAGCGTCTGCCTTCGGCTCAGGTCATGATCCCAGGGTCCTGGGATCGAGCCCCGCATCGGGCTCCCCGCTCAGCGGGAAGCCTGCTTCTCCCTCTCCCACTCCCCCTGCTTGTGTTCCCTCTCTAGCTGTCTCTTTCTCTGTGTCAAATAAATAAATAAAATCTTAAGAAAAAATAAAAAAGAGAGAGAGTATAAGACCAAACACAAGACAAACTGCAACTACATTATAATGTTTGCTGGAGCTGTTCCTGCTGGCCTTCAAGTAATTTAGGGCATGCCAAATGGTGGTAGGTGATTAGAAATCACTCAAATAACACGTCCACCGGGTCAGGGATCTGTGGATATAAAAGTTAAGAAAGCAAATCTTTTTTTTTTTTTAAGATTTTATTTATTTATTTGACAGAGAGACAGTGAGAGAGGGAACACAAGCAGGGGGAGTGGGAGAGGGAGAAGCATGCTTCCTATGGAGCAGGGAGCCCGATGCGGGGCTCGATCCCAGGACCCCTTGGACCATGACCTGAGCCAAACCAGATGCTTAACCGACTGAGCCACCCAGGCGCCCCTGGAAAACCCACTTCTAAGAAGCACAAAGGACTCTCAATCTTCTGTCCTACCTTTTCTTCAGCAACTGATCTTTCGGTACCCAACTTTTAGAGTGGCCTGGGAGCATGGGATTTGAACTCGAGGATTCGGGGATTCTATTTTCTCTGCAGCAAGAGAATGCTGACAGGGGTGGTGTGGGGTGGGGGAGATTTTCCTAAATACTGAGATAATTCCATAGTACTTTTTAGAAAAACAACAGTAAGTAAAATTTCAAAATCAAGGAGTCATGATATCCTTTATCCTTCTCTAACAGTCACAGACAAATTTAAGTTCTTTTAAAGTACATTATGGATTTTCCATTTGCCAACACAATCTCTAGACAACAAATATTTGAGTTATCCATTACATAGTAAGGTGCTTTGAAATAACATAACTATTCATCATACATTATACAACCAAACTCAATTTTTTTCCTTTTATCCAGTCCACATATATGAAACTTTTTGTGGAGCAGGGAGCAAATAGTGAGATCCTTTTAGACATGTTATGTTTGAAGGACCTGCGGGATAAAGATGAGAAGGCACACAGAAGTCATATGAAAATTTTAAGGCAAAAGAAGGGTTGCCACTAAGATAGTGATGGAAGAAAGGTCTGCATCTAGGTGGGAGTGCAGGCTATGAAAGTGGATCATTTGCCTGGGAAGAAGTTTAAATATATGAGAAGAAGGGCGCCTGGGTGGCTCAGCTGGTTAAGCGACTGCCTTCGGCTCAGGTCATGATCCTGGAGTCCCGGGATCGAGTCCCACATCGGGCTCCCTGCTCAGCGGGGAGTCTGCTTCTCCCTCTGCCCCTCCCCCCTCATGTGCGTGCTCTCTCTCTCTCTCTCTCTGTCATTCTCTCTCGCAAATAAATAAATAAAATTTAAAAAAATAAATAAATATATGAGAAGAAAATCAGAGACAGAAAACAGAACCCTTGGGCACCTGGGTGGCTCAGTCGGTTAAGCGTCTGCCGTAGGCTCGGGTCATGATCCTGGAGTCCAGGGATCGAGCCCGGCATGGGGATCCTTGCTCAGCGGGGAGTCTGCTTCTCCCTCTCCTTCTGCTCCTCCCCAGCTCATGGTCTATCTCTCTCTCTCTCTCTCAAAGAAATAAATAAAATCTTTAAAGAAAAAAAAAAAAGAAAGAGAGCAGAACCCTGAGAGACACTAATAATGAAATGACAAGTGAAAGAAGAGGAAAGGATGGAGAATAATAAAGAACTTCCTGGGAAAGCACTGGGAGGAAAATCATGAATAAGTCATGATCATAAATAAGGCTTTTCATGACCAGGCTCTTGACTGAGTCACCAGTCTCATCTCCTGTGACCTCCTCCAAACACTTTGCTCCAGCTGTTCAGAACTGCTGATAACTCCCTAAAATGCAATATGCTTCCTACTTCTCTGCCTTTGCACCTGCCATGTCCCCTGCCTAGAATTCCCTCCTCATCTTAATCACACTCTTCCTCTTCCTTCAAGCACCAGCTTCTCTTTGAGGCCTTTGCTGAATTCCCCAAGTAAACAAAGGCACCCCCCCCTACCCACTGCCTGGGATCATACCTCCACCATTCAAATCATCACTTTCTATTGGTTTACTTACCACTATACTGTAAGTTCCATGAGTAGTGAGTGTATTCACCTCTGCATTTCTAGGCCTTAACATGGCACCTGGCAGGAGGAGGTGGTGCTATATGCTCTATTTGAGGTTGTGACACCTAAAACATGTGGGTATAAATCCCTTACTCTGCCATTTACTTGGCTGTGTGATCTTAAGTAAACTACTGAGCCTGCTTCTTTGTCTTTAAATTGGGACCTTTAGGGGCACCTGGGTGGCTCAGTCATCAAGCATTTGCTTCGGCTCAGGTCATGGTCCCAGGGTCCTGGAATCGAGCCCCGCATCGGGCTCCCTGTTCCGCGGGAAGCCTGCTTCTCTCTCTCCCACTCCCCCTGCTTGTGTTCTTTCTCTTGCTGTCTCTCTTTCTCTGTCAAATAAATAAATAAAAGTAAAAGTAAAAATAAAAAATAAATTGGAACCGTTATTGCACCTCTCTCATAGAGTGGACGGGAGAATACATGTAAAGAACTCGCCTCACATGCAGGTTCAGTTAAGGATGAGCATCATATTTCAGAGGGAGTTCAATGTCATTGTTGAATATATGAATGGCGCTCTACAGTCCTATCTGGAAGAGTTTCAGGAAGGAAGGAAAGATCAACAGAATCGAAACTGCTGAGTAGTCTAGTAGCATTAGGGCTGTCAGTTTCCTAAATTCTCAACCAAAGCATCCTTCTCTCCCCAGCACTTTGGTTTCTTTAACTTCACCATCAGGCTCAATCCTGCCCCAGTCTCCATAACAATGAAGACAAAAAAATTGGGAGAAAAAAAGGAAACAACTCCTGGACAAAATAACATCCTAGAATAAGCAAAAGGAGGTCAGGATCATTCTTCCTCTGAAACAGGAAGAAAGAAAGCAAGAATATGTGAAAATACTATGTTTAGAGGTGGAGGTATGTTCCTAGTTTTCTTTTATAACTGAAAAAAGTGACTAAAAGAGGCATTTATAAATACCACATTTTTTACTCTGAATGAAAGTATTAAGTCAGTAATATAACGATCCAAGCTTTTATTGAAAATAGAGAGGATTTTCGGGGCATCGGGGTGGCTCAGTTGTCTAACTGTCTGCCTTTGGCTCAGGTCATGATTCCAGAGTCCTGGAATGGAGCCCCTTGTCAGGCTCCCTGCTCAGTGGGAAGCCTGCTTCTCCCTCTCCCTCTGCTGCTCCCCCTGCTTGTGCTCTCTTGCTCTCTCTGTCAAATAAATAAATAAAATCTAAAAAAAAAAAAAGGAAAATATAGAGGATTTTCTAAGTTGGCATACAAGTTTCCTTATCAAATTAGAATTCTGATTTAGTCAACAGCTCTGGTACTCTTGTACAACGTAGCTTCTTATATTTACAAATGTGTGTTTAATTATTCTTAGGTGGGGCTCCTGGGTGCCTCAGTCAGTTCAGCAGCTGCCTTTCATTCAGGCCGTGATCTCCGAGTCCTGGGATTGAGCTCCAAGTTAGGCTCCCTGCTCAGTGGGGAGTCTGCTTCTCCCTCTCCTACTCCCCCTGCTTGCGCTCTCCTGCTCATGCTCTCTCTCTCAAATAAATAAATAAAAAATCTTTAAAAAGATAATTATTATTATTCTTAAGTGTCTAAATACACTGTATGAGCACTCCTAACAAAGCTATACAAATACTTGGTAACTATCATGGATAGGTAATAGTACTAAATATATTGATTTATTTTTAGCTCAATAGTAAATTTAAAAAGCAAATATTTTTTTATAAACTAGCTCATGAAAGTGATTAGTCCATATAACTTATGTTAATATATCTGTTATTCTTAAATTTACAAGCTCACCTAGTTTGAGCAGTATCACAATACTATGCATCATATATCCGTGATTATCAGCCTATTACATGAGGCAGCAAATTGGTTAAACCAAGTTAAATCCAGTTTCAGAAAGGGTTTATTTGACTTGATTTGTCTGATCCCGAAATGAACTAGGGTGAAATGACCTTATGATATGAAAGCAAAGACAGACAACAAAAGAGAAACTCAGTATTCATAAAAGCTGTAGGAAGATTTCTTTTCATTTTATAAACCTATTCTTTAGGTCAGAAAAAGTTCAGACAAACCCAATTTATAAGTAGATCATGCAGTGAAGAAAAATGACATGACCATTCTACATTTATTATCATAAAAGTTGAATAAAGTTAATGGATTTAAAAAACTGCACTTCTAGGAATCTGGTTTTTAATACCAAGTGACTGGCAAGCTACCATCCATTATAAAGGAAAATTGCTGAGATAAATAACTTCTATATAAGACAGTGCAGAAGATTCAAGAAGATTGGTTGCTATGTTAGTCTAAGTGAAATAAAGCATTTAAAAGAAAAAAAGAACAAAATTTAAAAGAACAAAATTGTTGGGTTACCTGGCTCTCTCAAGTGGTAGGGCACGTGACTCTCGATCTCAGAGCCATGAGTTTGAGCCGCATATTGGGAGTAGAGTTTACTTAAAAAAAAAAAAAAAGAACAACATTGTTTTCAGACCTACTCAGGTAAACAAATGAATGTTTCTTTAATTTCACTGAAAAGAAAAGTAAAGTCCAGGAGTGTCTAGGTGGCTCAGTCGGATGAGCATCTGACTCTTGATTTTGGCTCAGGTCGTGATCTCAGGGTCTTAGGACTGAGCCCTGTATTGGGCTCCTCACTCAGCAGGGAGTCTGCTGGAGATTCTCTCTCTCCCTCTCCTTCTGCCCCTCCCCACCTAAAATAAATAAATAAATCTTAAAAAAAGAAAGAAAGAAAGAAAGAAATGACCAAGTAGTGGGGCAGCTGGGTGGCTCAGTTGGTTAAACGTCCGACTCTTGATCTCAGGGTTATGAGTTAAAGCCCTGCCTTGGGCTCCACACTGGGCATGGAGCCTACTTAAAAAAAATAAAAAATGACCTAGTTACTAAGCTATAACTTAAAATATCCCTCCCATTACCTACAGCTCACCAAATAGTGGTCATGACCAAATACACATGTATTTTTTTTAAGATTTTAACTATTTATTTGACAGAGACGCAGCAAGAGAGGGAACACAAGCAGGGGGAGTGGGAGAGGGAGAAGCAGGCTTCCCACCAAGCAGGGAGCCCAATGTGGGGCTCGACCACAGGACCCTGGGATCATGACCTAAGCCAAAGGCAGGCGCTTAACAACTGAGCTACCCAGGCGCCCCCAAATACACATATTTAAGACAGAAGACACTGATTAGATAGATATCATTATCAGGTTAATAGGTATACCATGGTGGAAGTTTTGCAGAGTAAAATGACAGAAGCAAAACACCCCAGAAATCAGATTATAAAACTTAGTACTTTAAATAACATTAACATTTAAGTTAATTTTAATTAAATTAGTTAATTAATTAATAATTTTAAAATTAAATCGCATTAGCATCGAATAAGATTAACATGCGGATAATGACAATGGCCCTAAAACAAGGAAGTTATCAATTGCAGCATAGGCATTTCTGGGAAAGAATATGGAATTCAGAATGTGATCAGGCTCTATCTGAAAAAAACAGGACTGAGACTTCCTAGTGAGAGGCATAGAATTTCATATCAAAACCCTACTGGGTAGTATTAATAACTGCAGATGTGTTTAACTTATTTTATTTTTTTAAGTTTATTTATTTTTTTAGTAATCTTTACCCCCAATGTGGAGCTTGAACTCACAACTCCAAGATCAAGAGTGAGCCAGCCAGGCACCCTTATGGTATCTTTAAAGGAATGTAATTTTCTTTTCTTTCTTTCTTTTTTTTTGTTCAAGATTTTATTTATTTATTTGTCTCAAGAGAGAGCGAGCAAGTAATAGAGAGAGAGAAAGCACAAGCAGGTGGAGCAGCAAGCAGAGGGAGAGACAGGCTCCCTGCTGAGCAAGGTGCCCGATGTGGAACTTGATCCCAGGACCCCAGGATCATGACCTGAACTGAAGGCAGACAAGCAACTGAGCCACCAAGGCATCCCAAATGCACATAATTTTCATTCTATATCGTGAGCTCCATTATTCCCTATGAATTGTTTATTACCTTCATAAATCCTACATTAAAGAACCTGGGGGTGCTTCACTGGCTCAGTTGGTAGAGCACGGGATTCTTGATCTGGGGGTGATGATTCAAGCCCCATGTTGGGTGTAGAGCTTACTTAAAAACAAACAAACAAACAAAACAAATAAAACACTCCTCTTCCAAGCATTGTGATAAAAAGATCTCTGGTCTAATACCTGGATATTAGTCAAGATCCTGGTGCTCAAATAAGCCAAACTAGATAATCAAATCTATTACAATGTTCATTTTCTTCTGAGTGTTCTACAAGTTATATTTGCACAAAAGGATCTTAGTTAGAGCTATGATATTAAATTTATTATTGTTCAGCCTTTGAAATAATTATTCTTTCAACTAAAATCTTTACATGTAATGACAGCTCCAGAATTTCTATTTAGTTGGGACCTATGGGAGGCAATCTGATAGGAAGACAGGGAGATTCTAAGGAAGCACGGCATGAGTTACTTATGCAGAATGTAAAATATTGTTCTTCTTGGATTTTATGTTACACAATTTATGAAAATAGCAATGTTTCCTAAAGTTATTTTATTCACATTTTAGTTCAGACTGAAAATATGGCTTCTCCATGATTAGGTGATGATGATGATGACAATGATGATAGAGCCAAACCCTAGCAGGGGTATTCACTTTCTACAGAGTAAAGACCAAACTCTGGCGAATTAAAGACTCTCTATGATATACCAATTATGTTTCCAATTTTATCTTTCACTAATCACTTCTTGTCTCCTACTCTGTAGCCAGTCATTTTGATTATTAACCATTCTGCCTACTCTTCAATTTTTTCCAATTTCTATGTGTCTCCTCATGCATTCATTCTAAATCTCAAATGCTTTTTATCCAATCTCCACCGTCAAAATTAAATCCACTCTTCAATATACATCTCAAATTTCAACTGCTTCACTAAACCTAGTATGATTTCCTCCAACCAAAATAAATGTCTTTTATCTGTCCTCTTATGGTGTTTTGTATTCTACTATTTTTTTTTTAAAGATTTACTCACTTATTTTAGAGAGAGAGACTATGAGGGGGAGGAGGGGCAAAGGGAGAGGGTGAAAGAGAACCCCAAGCAGATTCCCCACTGAGCTTGAGCCCACACAGGGCTGGATTCCACGATCCTGAGACCACAACCTTAGCCGAAATTAAGAGTCAGACACCTAATCCAGTCGCCCCTGTACTCTATTAATTGTATTTACCATATTTTATCTGAACTATATAGTATGCTATGTACACTGCTTGATTTCATCTTCTACAGGATTGTAACATTCTTGAGAGTAGGGGTAAATCTAAAGTCCTTTTTAGGAAGAATTTTCCAAATGAACCATAACTTCTATAATCATGGCTTATCTTTTGAAAAATCTGAGGAAATTATCTCTTACAATGACCACCTAGGGGTATATTCCAGGCAACACCTAAACTTCTTTTTTTTCTTTAAGATCTTACTTATTTATTTGAGAGAGAGAGAATGAGCAAGGAGAGCAACAGAGGGAGAAGGAGAAGCAGACTCCCCACTGAGCAAGGGGCCTGATGTGAGGCTTGATCCCAGGACCCTGGGATCATGACCCGAGCTGAAGGCAGACACTTAACCGACTGAGCCACTCAGGCGCCCCTGACACCTAAACTTCTAAATTTGGTTTTTCATTTAAGAGCAACCTTTTAAAATTTCCAGTGAAGGGTCCTGGGATGGAGTCCCGCATCAGGATCCCTGCTCAGTGGGGAGCCTGGTCTCCCTCTCCTTCTCCTGCTCCCTCTGCTTGCGCTCTCTCACTCTCTCTGGCAAATAAATAAATAAAATCTTAAAAAATAAATAAAAATACAATTTCCAATGAAAATGTAAAGGAGAGTTACATTGTTATTATATCTTCCATCAAGTGATAGCTAAAACTGAAAATGTGATTGTCAACAGCTCTCTTGTTTGAAAGGCAATAAAGTTCCATTGATTAAAAGCAAATAGTTACTAATCAGGGCCTTGTTCAGCCTGTCATTCATTTGATAGATAATCGTGAGCACATTATATTCTTTGTGCATCCACTTACCTAATCTGAAATCTAAAATATGGATTATCTACTTTCCAAGCTGTTATAAATATTAGTCATTAAATCACTGTCAAGAGGGATGCCTGGGTGGCTCAGCTGATTAAGTGTCTGCCTTTAAGCTCAGGTAATGATCCCAAGGCCCTGGGATCAAGCCCCACATGGAGCCTCACATGGAGCCCCACATCAGGAGTCTGCTTCTCCCTCGGCCCTTTCACCCCTGCCTGCCACTTGTGCTCTCTCTTTCAAATGAATAAAAATCTAATAAATAAATAAACAAATAACTGACTGTTGAGAATTATAATGAAAGACGGAATCTGAAGAGTGAACAGAAATGGTACTTGCAAATAACATTCTGAAGTTTGGGGCACCTGGGTGGCTCAGTCACTTAAGCATCAGACTCTTGATTTCGGCTCAGGTCATGATCTCAGGGTTGTGAGATTAAGCCCCGAGCTGGGCTCGGTGCTCAGCACAGAGTCTGCTTGAGATTCTCTCCTCTGTCTGCCCCTCCCTTCACTGGTGCTTGTGTGTGCTCTCTCTCTGTGATAAATAAATAAAATAATAAAATATTTAAAAAATAACACTCTGGAGCTTAATAATCTAAAGTGACCTAAAGGGGCACCTGGCTGGCTCAGTTGGCAGAGCACAGGACTCTTGATTTCAGGATTGTAAATTCAAACCCCACGCTGGATATAGAGATTACTTAAAATAGATAAATAAATATACATGCATATTATACATAATAAACATATATTATATATATACGTATATAATCCTAAAAATAAATAAAGTGATCTAACAAAAGAATGGAGTTAAATAAACTTTTCAGCCAAAGTATGTATAATCCATTATGACTCATCACAAGATTATGAGATCTCCTTTCCTAATATATTGACATTTAAGCATGTAACAACTAAAGGTGGAGGAAACAAAAACGGATTTGCAAAATATAAAGTTTGGTTGGCAATTGTTTCTACATTGTTGAATATAGTACTCAGAAGTGAGAGGAGGTAAAAAATAGCCATTTATCCAACAATTTTACTTCTGGGAATTTATCTACCAATACATGGGTTCAAAAACACATTATCCTTAAACACGATGTGCAAGATTTCGTTGTTGCATAATGCTGGAAACAACCTAAATGTCCAATCAGAAAGAAAGACTGAAATGAACTATGATATAGTCATTTAATAAAATAATATGTAGCTGAATAAAAAATGAAGTGTATGTACCAAAATGGAGTGATGACTAAAATAAATTTTTATGAAAGAAGCAGAGTACAAAGTAATGTGCATAGTTGGAGCACACTTATGTAAACAAAAGGGGAGAGAGGTATGTACACAGATAAACTTTTCTATAAACACAGAATATTTCTAGAAGGAATACATAAGAAGTGGTTGTTTCAGGGGTAGGGGGTTGCAGACTTTTGGTTTAGAATAAGGTTTACTTAAAGTCATTAGAGTTTAATAATGGGCCTATAAGATAGAATGATGATTTTTTTTTAAGATTTTATTTATTTATTTGACAGAGAGAGACACAGGGAGAGGGAACACAAGCAAGGGGAGTGGGAGAGGGAGAAGCAGGCCTCCTCCAGAGCAGGGAGCCCGATGCGGGGCTCGATCCCAGGACCCTGGGATCATGACCTAAGTCGAAGGCAGACGCTTAACGACTGAGCCACCCAGGCGCCCCTAAGATAGAATGATTATTATTTGCATTTTATAGATTACAAAACTAAGGCTTAGCAAAATTAAATAACTTATTTACTCAGAATTACTCAGAATAATTTATTTACTCAAGAGCAACAGGGCAGCTGTACAAGCCCAACTTTTGACTTTTAATTTCTACTTCTCAGGAAAATGACTTTTATGTCTGCTTCTAGCACTGTCCTGGGGAAAGAGAAAGGCTGATATTAAGTACTTCTTGTATAACAACAAAGATTATTTAGTATTAATATTATTCAGTATTTACTAAGTACTAAGCATTAAGCAACATGCATTGTGCATTATATTCATTACACTATTTAATTCTTAAACTAATTTTATGCAATGAATACTGCTATGATCCTCACTTCATAAGTGAAGAAACTAGGCACAAATAGGTTAAGTAGTTTGCCTAACATCACACGGCCAGTAAGTGAGTAAACCAGACTTTGCACAGGACACGTGGATACTCCAGCCTTCATTGTCAAGCTCTATCTACACCCTCCACACACAATACTTGGGACAGGGGTGCACATACCGACCTCTCAATCTGCTCTCTAGAGAAGAGACTGGAAGAAAAGGCCGGTTCCAGCCCAGGAAGCAGATTTGATTTCACTGGAACAGAAAATTCTGGTTCCTGATTACCCAGAGCATAGTTTCAAAGACAAAGTGCTGATTCAGTGTCAGCAAGTTCCCTGGCCCTACACACGCCTCACTTGGTAGGAAAGGTATCATCAGAGGAGGCCCAGAGTGGGAGCCTCCATACAGAGTGGGAGCCTCCACAGGCCATGGTTTCTGCTCGTGTCTAAGGGCAATACTGTGTAACTCCTTCTAGATTCCAATGGCAGAACCCAAATCCAGGACTACTGAGCAACTGAAAGTCAGGCAAAGTGTACTCAGTGTTTTCATATAGTGATTGATAAAGATTTAAGTGGAAAAATATTGGCTGTGAAATGTTTATTTAACTAATTTAACTCTCTCCCTAATAAATAAATAAATCTTAAAAAAAAAAAAAGCTAGATTTACAGACTACTGAACTCAAGGCTGTAAGTATCACTAGGAACAGATAATTAGCTCCTTTTTTAAAAAAGATTTTATTTACTTATTTATTTAAGAGAGAGAGAGCATGAGTGGGGCGTTGAGGGGGTGAGAGGAGGTGGCAGAGGGAGAGAGGGAGAAGCAGACTCCCAGTGGAGCAAGGAGCTCGACCCCAGGACCCTGGGATCATGACCCGAGCCAAAGGCAGACACCTAACCAACTGAGCCAGCCAGGCTCCCTCTTTTTTTTTTTTTAAGTAAGTTCTACACCCTATGTGGGGCCTGAACTCAGGACCCTGAGATCAAGAGTCTCATGCTTACTGAATGAGCATGCCAGGCACCCCCCAATTAGCTCCTTAATATATCATAATCTCCCCATAAAATAACTCTTTTTTGAAAAAATAACTCTTTAAAAAACATGAAACACTAATGTTCTACAAACTTACAGTGAATGAAGCTTAAAGTCCCAATTTATTTTTCATTTCATTGCCCATATTGAATATATATTGAATATAACTAATTTAGAACATTTTCTTTTTTTTTTTAAGATTATATTTATTTATTTGTCAGAGAGCAAGCACAAGCAGGGGGGAGCGGCAGGCAGAGGGAGAAGCAGGTTCCCCGCTGAGCAGGGAGCCAGATGCAGGACTCGATCCCAGGACCCTAGGATCATGACCTGAGCTGAAGGCAGATGCTTAACAACTGAGCCACCCAGGCGCCCCTAGAAATTTTTTTCTAAAGCCTCTGAAAACTCTCTGTATTCATCAAGTAGGTATACAATATGACATATTATCTTGTCATTTTCCATTTGTTTTCTTGATATACTTTTATTGTATGCATTTCACTTTCATAAACAGTTTCCCTCCCAGACATGAGGACTTTCCTTATACTTTCATATTATGTTTAGATTGAAAATTATGTAAACAACATTTTTAAAAACTAAGCCAAAAGCATATTAATATCATTAAGGTTTCCTTAAAATGTCATGATACATACCTTTTTCTAAGATCTGAAAAACTCAAAATATCTAAAGGGGCACCTGGGTGGCTCAGTCAGTTACATATCTGCTTTCAGCTCAGGTCGTGATCCCAAGGTCCTGAGATCAAGCCCCGCGTCAGGCTCCCTGCTCAGTGGGGAGCCTGCTTCTCCCTCTCCATCTTCCCCTTCCCCTTGCCCATGCTCTCTCTCTCTCTCTCTAATAAAATAAATCTAAATCCAGAAGACAGAGTCCAGAAATAGACTCATGTCAATATGTCAATTGATTTTTTACAATGATGTAAAAGCAATTTAATAGATAAAGCATAGTCTTAACAAATAGAGCTGGAACAACTGGATAGCCATAGGCAAAAAAAAAAAAAAAGATCTTAATCTATAAGTTACAAAAATCAACTGAATATGCGTGATAGACTTAAATGTAGAATGTTAAAACTATAAAACTTTTATTTATTTTTTTTTAAAGATTTTATTTATTTGACAGACAGAGACACAGCGAGAGGGGGAACACAAGCAGGGGGAGTGAGAGAGGGAGAAGCAGGCTTCCCGCTGAGCAAGGAGCCAGCTGTGGGGCTCGATCCCAGGACCCTGGGATCATGACCTGAGCTGAAGGCAGACGCTTAATGACTGAGCCACCCAGACGCCCTAAAACTATAAAACTTTTAAAAGAAAATATGGGAGAAAATCTTTGTGACTTTAGGGAAGGAGCTATTGAATATAATAAAAGCACAACCTATAAAAGAAAAAACCAATAATTGGACCTCATCAAAATTAAAAACTGAGGCGCCTGGGTGGCTCAGTCGTTAGGCATCTGCCTTCGGCTCAGGTCATGATCTTGGGGTCCTGGGATAGAGCCCTGCATCGGGCTCCCTGCTCAGTGGGAGACCTGCCTCTCCCTCTCCACTCCCCCTGTTTGTGTTCCCTCTCTTGCTGTGTCTCTCTCTGTCAAATAAATAAATAAAATCTTAAAAAAAAAAAATTTAAAAACCTCTGCTTGAGAAAGAGAAAAGACAAGAAACTAAGAAAAAATGTTTTCAAATCACATATCTAACAAAGAACTTATATCCAGAACATATAAATAACTCTAAACAATAAGAAAACAATCCAATTTAGAAGATGACCACAGTATTTGGATACTTCAACCAAAAAAATGTAAGGATGGGGGCGCCTGGGTGGCTCAGTCGGTTAAGTGTCTGCCTTCGGCTCAGGTCATGATCCCAGGGTCCTGGGATGGAGCCCTGCATCAGGGTCCCTGCTCAGTGGAGAGCCTGCTTCACCCTCTCCCTCTGCTTGCTGCTCCCCCTGCTTGTGCTTTCTCTGTCAAATAAATAAATAAAATCTTTTTTTTTAAATGTAAGAATGGCAACTAAGTACATGAAAAGTGTTCAACAACATCAGTCATTAGAGAAATACAAGTTAAAATTACAATGTGATATCTCTACACCCCTATTAGAATGACGAAAACAAAAAAAATGATAACACCAAATGTTGACAAGGATGCAGAGCAATAGGAACTCTCATTGTTGGGAGGAATGAGAAAACAGTACAACCACTTTGGAAAACAGTTTGGCAGTTTATATAAAGTTAAATATACACTTACCATATGATCCAGTAATCCTATTTCTAGGTATACACCCGAGAGAAATTAAAACTTTAGGTTCACACAAAGCCTGTACACAAATGTTTAATAGCAACGTTATTCATAATTGCTGCAATCTGGAAACAACCCAAATGTCCTTCATCTGAATGGCTAAACAATGGTACAAGGGAATCCTACTCCATAATAATAAGGAACAAAATATTAATGCACACAGGAAGTTAGATGGATATTTAGAGCATTACACTGAAAGAAAAACGTCACTTTCAAAAGGCTATTATTTAGATAATTCCATTTATATGGCATTCTGATAAAGGCAAAAATATAGGGACAGAGGACAGGCCAGTGGCTGCCAGGGGTTGGAGGAGGGAAGATCTGTTTGACTACAGTGGAATTAGCATAAGGGAATGTTTCAGGGAGATAGAATTATTCTGTACGTAGGCTGTGGTGGTGGATACACAACTTAAGTATTTGCTAAAACTCATAAAACTGTATATAAAAAGTGAACTTTACTGTATGTAAATTTTTAAAAATTAAAACTCTATAATCCAATTATATCAATGTATCGCTATATTATTTTATTGGCTTGTTTTCCCATCCATTCACTGCCTAAAGGAAATTATCCTCTTTTGGAACTCAAATATTTTGCATAACATGAAATTTCAAAATATAAGTTATCTTGACAACCATAAACAAAGAATGGAATTAATATCAGAAGCACTGAAGAACTTGAAAATAGAAGCCTATTGTTTATTTGTTTGTTTATGCCTGCTCAAGAAGACTCTCCATTAACCCATATCATTCACAGAATTATTTTTCTCAGGACCATCGTGGAAACAGCAAGAATAATTGAGGAGTTCTCAGCGGAAAGCAAAAGCTAAATGAGGGCTTTAGTATCTCCTCTCAGCAACCATGACACTAGAGAAATGCTCTCTTAAAGAATATAGAAGCAAACATGGAATTCAAGTTATTCTCATTTGAAGAATAAGAGTAATGAAAATTACTTCAACTCTCCTACAGTTATTGTCAAGGTAAAGGAGACCTAAAGGAGAATTTCATGAGAATGGTTACAGATAGCTCAAAGTAGCAAGAGTGCTAAGATGTGCTCCCTCAACAGTCACAACGTCTAAAAATTAGAAGGGGAAGACAATAAATAATAGTGATTCTAAAACCAGGCATCGTTAATTAAGACCAAGTTTTAAATCCCTGAGTGGCAACTTACTAGCTATGACCTTGAGCATGTAGTTCAGTTTCTCTAAACCCACATTTCTCATCTGGAAAATGTGAATAACAATACCTCCTTCATGGAACTGTTGTGAAAACTGTACCTAGCTTAGCATCATGCCTGACTCATTATAAATATTTCATTATTACCAAACCCGAGTTTTCTAAGTTTCTACAGCAAACAATGAAGGAACACCGGTTTGCTGCCATAAATGCAATGACACCAATACCTACAAATCTTGGAGGATTGATCGTGAAACAAGAAAGACACTAAACGTTATTGGCACCAATTATGAAGGATGTCTTACAGCTTTCCAATTCTCAAAGCAATCATTGCCTTGGAAACTCCCATTAGAGTTCATCAGAAAGGCAGTTATGGCCCAGAAAGATGCTAGCAAAGTATTTTAACTTCAAGGTCTCAATAAACACTCACTTAATTAATTGATTTAAATTATCTGGCAATAACCATAGGAATCATATGGGTCTCTTAATGTACATAATATACATAGACAAACTATTTAAAAACTTAGTTCCAAAACTACAATTTCTTAATCTCTTCTTTTACAAAGTGAGAAAATGAATAAAGAATAAACACCCAATGAGGGTGCCTGGGTGGCTCAGATGGTTAAGCATCTGCCTTCGGCTCAGGTCATGATCCCAGGGTCCTGGGATCGAGTCCCGCATCAGGCTCCCTGCTCTGCGGGGAGCCTGCTTCTCCCTCTGCCTCTCTCTCTCTGTCTCTCATGAATAAATAAATAAAATCTTAAAAAAAAAAAGAGAATAAACACCCAATGAAATTTAAGAAATTTGTCTTTCTATTGGTAACTCATTTGACTTAGATGTTTAAAAAGTAGGTGAAACTTCTGTACCTCAGTTTTGTATATAAAATAAAGATAACCCTCTTCTTAAAGGAGGAAAAAAATTACATATATAGTATCTTAGGAGCCTAAAATAGAGTATATTGATAAATTTTCTCTTCCTCAACATGACAGACTGAAGTTGAAGGTCATTTTTCCTTGACCTTCTCATTTTTGGAACCTAGATTTTAACTATACTATATAAAGGCAGTGGACTGCTTTAGCTATTTCATGCTGCATCACTAACTATTTCCCATAAGATAAAAAAAAATCTTTGTCCAAAAGATCAAGTTGTAAAATAATATATATAGTATCTGATATGTAATTCTAATAACATATTAAATAATTAAAAGAGAACAGAAATATATCAAATGAATGCAAACATGAATCCAGTCATATAGTGACTTTTTAGATATATGCAAACTTAGGTATTATTTAGGCTCATTATTCGGGGAATGATCAAAACAAAAGCTGAGAAATAAACATTTTTTAAAATAATGTGGAAAGGATCCCATACACAATTCAAATTTTAAATATTTTAATGTCAGTCTTCATTAAAAATACATACATACACCTGCTAATGGTAAGATTTTTTTTTCTCCTCTTCCTTCTTTTATCTTTAGGGCATGAAATATTACTTTATGCTGAATAGATGTTTCTTGAATAAATGAGTCTTCACATAGCATATTTCCATTGAGATGAGAAGTTAAAAACACTAATTTACCAGTTATATTTATATTCACCAAAAGCCTTTCTAAAATATTTTTATTTCTAAACATCCATTATATAATTAAAATTTACTCGTTTGAATTCCTATGTTTTCTAAATTACACTTTTTTTCTCAATCATGATTTAAAAAGAAAAAAAAATCAGATTTTAATTCAATTCTGATTCAATCCAGAATTGAGGTGAAAAAGAATTATAAAAGAACAAGGAGAAAGATGTCTGAGAAACAGTGACACACTTAAAATATACTGGGACTGGGGCCTAACATATTTCACCGCTTGCAAGAAAACACTGTTATCCCTTCTGTTTTTTTATTCCTAATTTGTTCAAAGTCCCTTGCAGGCAAATGGTGATACTGCAGTCAGAGGTTGTCAGTATTTTTTTTCCACCTGCCTGGATCAGTCAGGTAGAATGGAATGACCAATAATTTCAGTAACCTATTTCTACATCCTATGCAAATTAATGCACCAATCACTAAAAGAGTGCTTCTATAAGGTCATATAAATGGAAGTCTAAACAGAGGACACCAGTCAATTACTTGAATGTTGCAGCATTATATCATTTATACAGCTTCTAATTATGAGGTCCTTTAAGTAGAGTATCTACTTTACAAAATAACGATGACCTTTCTTGCAAATTTTTTCTAGTAACTCTTTTCATACATACTATTTCTTAGGTCAATATAAGTATTCTAAATATAGAATGAGATTTCATAGAGATTTTATGAGTACATATATTCTATTTAAATTAATATGTTTGTCCTTAATGCTTATATAAATATACATACATACATAGGCAAATAGTTACAAAAATGATTTTTTTGCATAGGATGTGCTTTCTCTTATATTGCAAATTCCAATAATTTCACCTTCATTCTTAGATGCATAAATATCACGTATACAGATTTAATGAAGCATGCCACCACAATTCTTCAGGAAAAAAAAATAGCTCCAAGTGCAATTAAAAATGCATTGTCATAAAACTAGAGTCCTGCATGCCATAAGAATTTAAAACCCTAATAATTTCTTTGGGACACAGAGTGCCATAAAAGAAAGTATAAATTAATTTTTAGTTATTGCATAAAAAATGCACATAAAAAAAGGTTGCCCCTAAAATAACATTACCTATACATAATAAAATGCAAATGTGGCAAAGACTTGTTAAGTGTCAACCAAATTTTAGGGTCAGATTTTCAGAAATTCTGAAGCCCCTGGTGTTCGAAATTTCTACACCACCCTGAGGAAAGACCATTCTGTGGGGTATTCTCTTCCCCCCATACAGTTTCCATCAACCAATTTTACCTATTTCTAAACAGCAATCCTCTTCTCTTTGGTAAAGAGGTTGCCTACTTGGAGTCAGTGGATCCTATTTTCACACCCACGCACTACCCCGAATAGGGCAAGCTTGCGTTACTACTGCGATACCCTCAAGTGGTAATGCTGTAGTTCAGGCAATGACAGCAGGAAACAAAAAAGCAAAACTCTTATTAGATACCAAATCACAGATCACAACCAGATGGAGTACTCCCTTGTTTCAGTATTACCATACAAACAGAAAACAGGACTCATTCAAGCAGCCAAAGCAATGTTCATTCCCCCCTTGCAGTGTTGGGGAAAACTGTCTTTGCACACGAGAGAGCAGGAACACATGTTTTCTAGTACTGCACGTCTAATACAGGGCTGCAGTTGTCGGGTGTAGCTCTGTCTGAAAGTTAAGAACTGGTGAGTAACATCTAGACAAGATTCCTTCTCTCCTAAGGGTGGGAAGTGAATGCTTCCAGCAGTCCCTCTCAGAGTCCTCAGTGGATTTGGGTCTGGGGTGCATTTCCACCCTGAGGGCACGGTGGGCTTCTTCTACTGTGTAGCTCCGCAGTAGATCATGTGACATTTGGGTGTGTGCCTCTGTGCGCGGTGGGGAGGTGGGGGGGAGGATGAGTTTTGGGGGTGTGTGTACAGAAGTTACACGTCTGGTTTTGGAAGACGTGTTTTTCTGGGAGTGTGTGTCTGTGTGTGTGTGTCTGTCTGTGTGTGTGTCTGTGTGTGTGTGAAGTTGGACTAAAAAAAAGATTCAGAGAATGGTCCTGGGCCAGGCGATGCGGCCAAGTATGCCTATGTCAGCCCCACCTCTTGGTCAGCCTCTACATTGGGGCGAGGTCCGCGTCCTTGAGGTAGGAGAGGACAATGGGGTGCGCCCCTCCCGCACTTTGTGCACCCACCTGACGAATCCGCGGCGGGTTCGGCGGGGTGGAGGCCCCGCCTTCCGGGGCCGGGGAGGTGGGAGAAGCCATCTTCCTGGTGCTCTGGGTTTCTTCCTCCTGTCACGCCCGGGTCTCCCGCGTCTCCTGCGACTCCTCAGCGCCGGGCCTGCAGCCGGCGGCCCCACAGGGACCCGGAGGCTCTGCAGCCGCCGCGCCCCGCGGCCCCGCCCGGGCTCCTCCGCCGCAGAGTGCAAGGAGCGGCTGCCCCCTTGGCTCGCCCTCGCGGAGTCCCGGCCGGAGCCCCTCACGTCTTCCCGCGCCCACCTACCTCCCAGCCGGGAGACTAGGGGCCATGGCGGGCCGGGGTCTGGCGCGACCTTGGCCGCGAGGCTGAGCGGACGGTGGCAGCTTCCCAGAGCCGCGCTGCGCGCGTGTGTCTGAATGTGCGAGCGCCGGGGCTTATTCTAGCGGCGCCGGGAGAAAGGAGGCTGCTTCCCTCGCTGCTGCCGCGATCGCCAGGAGAGCGATGAGCTCATGGACAGCTCCCAGAAATATGTCTATATGCACCACTGACTGCCGGAGTTCGGGAGGTGGGTGGGGAAAAGGAGGCTCCTCCGCGGGCGCTCCCGCATCACAGGCAGACGTTCCCTCGGGAGGCCCCCGGCCTGGAGGGCACGTGCAGCTCTTCCCTGCCAATCTCCGCACTCACCGGGCTCTTTCCATTCATACCGTACACACATGACCTGTTCACACTCATTCTCCCCCTTCGCTTTGTGATAGGCACGCACTCACCGCTAGCCTCCCCAGACATACACTCTTTGTTCTGCCAACCACTCGCCATTGATAAGGAGAAATTAATTTGTGGACTGAACATGGTGTGAAATACCACTGCGACTTCAATCCATGTCAGCTGCGGGCTGCTGAAGTGCCCTAAGCAGTGTGTCATTTACTCCTTGGGCGTTAACCCCCTCCCCAAGATCCAGCTTCTCCCCTCCCATCTTCATTCACTATGACAAAACGTCGTCCAGCTACTGGCCCAGGTAGTGACGGCCCCATCCTCACTAAGGTGAAGAGCACGTCCTCTGTAGCCCTGTGAAGAACTTAAAAGACAGGACCAGGTTTTGCCGACCTCAGTCTGTGCAAAAACTTGTGGCAGGAGTAATGAATCCCCCACGGGGCCCAGCTTTGTTTGCATTACTGCTTCTCAGGGATACAGTTGGAGCTACCATTGACTAAGTGTAAACCACTTTCCAAGACCTGATCATTATTTCCAATTATTGGCTCAGCTGCCCCACTGGACTGAGCAATTATGAGCAATTCTTTCCATGGAGGTGGAAATTACGGCTTTTTGCAGATAAGGTGACCCCCTCAAGAGATGAATTTTTTCCTCTCTCATGCATCAATTTCTTCTTTCTTATGGACATCCATACAAACATACTCCCTCCTTTTAAAAAAATAAACTTTACCAGAGCCTGGGTGGCTCACTTGGTTGATCCTCCAACTCTTGATTTTGGCTCAGGTCATGATCTCAGGATGGTGGGATTAAGCCCCCCAGCGGGCTCTGTGCTCAGCTTGTCCCTCGCCCTCTGCTCCTCCCCCCCTTTTCTCTCTCTCTAAAATACATAAATAAAATCTTTAAGAAAAGAAAACTTTACCACAGATACCCTCGCCTACCCTCCGACCCCAGCTAGTGTTCCAGTCCTCTACACGTCTTTCAGCAAGATCTTCCACAAAGTTTCAATTTTATCTCCTATTCTTACATTCTCCACTGAACTCAATCTATCTCAATCTATTGAAGTATTCTTCCATTTATTC
The DNA here is from genome assembly GCF_003265705.2 of Callorhinus ursinus. NCBI lineage: Eukaryota > Metazoa > Chordata > Mammalia > Carnivora > Otariidae > Callorhinus > Callorhinus ursinus. The sequence continues at coordinate 92,740,825 of NW_027397066.1, read as the reverse complement.
CAACAGGCTTTCTACTGACAAGTTTCCAGTGATGTTCATGTTACCAAATCTAATGATCCATTCTCAGCCTTCATTTGGCTTGACCTCTAAATGGTATTTTTTTCACTGAAGTATAGTTGACACATAATATTATATTAGTTTCAGGTGTACAACATAGTGATTAGGCAATTATATATGTTATAAAATACTCATAAACATTACTTTAAAAAAAATCACTCCTTTCTCTTTAAGAATATCTCCCATTGGCTTCTGGACACAGTTCTCTCTCGATCATCTTATCTCGCTGATTCCTCCTCCGTGGTCCTCTTTCCTGTTTCTTCCTCATCTTCCAGACCTCTAAACTTTGAAATATCAAAAAGTTCGGTCCTGGTCCTCCTTTTCTTCCTTATCTATACTGACTTTGTCATTGATCTCAGTTACACGACTTTAAATAGAATCTGTATTCTGATACATATTCCCAAATGTTCATCTCCATCCCCAATTTCCCCTATTAAGTTCAAACTCCTATTGCCAACCACCTCCTCCTTTACCTGGGTATCTAGGAGTTTCAAACTTACCATGTACAAACTGAGCTCCTTTTTATCAAATCACCTGCTTTGCTATAGCTTTACCCATCTTTCAGATGCTCGGGGCAAAAACCTCAGAGATATTCTTTTTTTTTAAGATTTTATTTTATGTATTTGAGAGACAGAGAGAGAGCACAAGAGGGGGTAGAGTCAGAGGGAGAAGCAAACTCCCAGCTGAGCAGGGAGCCCGATGTGGGGCTCAATCCCAGGACCCCGGGATCATGACCTGAGCCGAAGGCAGATGCTTAACGACTGAGCCACCCAGGCACTCTCCCCCACCCAGAGGTATTCTTAATTCCTTGCTTGCTCTCATGACCCACTTTTGATCTAATAGGAAATCTTGTTGATGTAGATTCCTACACAATCCAACCACTTCGTTATGTCCCCCACAATCTCTCTGGTCCAAGCCACCATCATCTTTCGCTTGCCTGATAGCAAAGGTCTGCAATCAGTCTGCATTCTTCCACCCTTGCTCCGCAGCAGAGGAGCTTGCAACACAGCAGCTAGCTAATGCTCAAAGACCTCTTGTCTCTATTCATCTCACTCAGAGCAAGAGCAAAGGCCTTTTGACACAAAATAAAGTCTATGTAATCCATTCTTCCTGCGCACCACCTTGTTTCTAATTCTTGAGCATTCCAGGCCTATTCTTGTTCTGGTCCTTTGTACCTGAACCAGGAACTTCAGTGTCATTCTCAACCTCTCTACATCTCTCACATTCTATAATCTTTACTAAATCCTGTGAATTCTAATATGGTAAAGTCCTGCTAATTTTTTTCCATAAGCATGGTTTTAGTCCAGGTTAGTTCAGCTACATTTAGGGTATTGTCGTAGTTTCTTAATAATGGCACTTCAGAGCTTTTTCTATTCTGGGACATCCTGCATAATTCAGAGTATCTTCCTTAAAAAAAAAAAAAATCTCCCATTTCAAAAGCCCTGATGGCTTTCCATTGCCCTCAGGATAAAATCTATGTCCCTTTGCTTTGAAGTAAGGGCACTTCTTAATATTAATATACTTTTCTTGTGTTCAGGAAGGTGTTCCTAAAAATGATAGCTATAAAACATTTTTTAAAGGAGAAGTGATAGATTTTTCTACATAAAATTGTAAAACTTCTTTATATTAAAACTCACTCTGGGGGTGCCTGGGTGGCTCAGTCAGTTGAGCATCTGCCTTCCGCTCAGGTCATGATCTCCTGGGATCAGGTCCCACATTGGGCTCCCTGCTCAGTGGAGAGTTTGCTTTCCCTCTTCCTCTGCTCCTCCCCGCCTGCTCACAGTCTCTCAAATGAATAAATAAAATCTTTAAAAAATAAAATTAAAAAACTAAACTAAAAAAGTAATAAAACTCACTGTTATAGGTTATGAAAAATTGTGAATATATATTTGTGTGTGAACAGAAAATAATTAAAAGCTAAGTGACCCAAGGAAAAAATATTTACACAATTTCTGTGGACAAAGGGAGTTAATAACCTTAATATATAGATAAGACCAGTGCCTCATCAAAGGGGAGGAGAACTCTTAGGAGAACTCACAAAAGAATAATAATTTCCAATAAACAGATGAAAAAAAATGTTTAGCCTCATTAGAAAGAAAAGAAATGCAAATTCAAATGACAATATACTATTTTCACTTATAAATTGGCAGAGAAGAGAATTTTAAGCAATGAAAATCCCTCCAGAGCTTCAGAAAGAATAATACTCAGGCATTGCTTATAGAAATGTAAATTGGTACAAATGTTCTGAAGGGCATCTTGTCACTCTGTAGAAAAAAAGCCATAGGGGCACCTGGGTGGCTCAGTCCACTAAGTGTCTGACTCTTGATTTCAGCTCAGGTCATGATCTCAGGGTCTTGGATCAAGCCCCACGTCAGGCTCCACACTTAGCTCAGAGTCTGCTTGTCCCTCTCCCTCTCTCCTCCCCTCCCCCTCCCTCTCTCTCTCTCTCAAAAAAATAAGTAAATAAAAGCTTTTTTGAATGCCATAAAAGTATATATAATTTTTGAGTTTGAAAATAATCATAAACATGAGCAAAGATTTTTCATTAAAGCAGTCTTTACAATAGTGAAAACAAACAAATGAACAATAACAACAACCTGGAAATCACCTAAATATGCTAAAGAAGGGAATCAAGTATATACATTATGGAACTTTCACATATAGGAATGTATAACGGAATGCCATTCAGCCATTCAAATAATACTTTAGGCAAATATTTCAGGTATAGTAGTTTTCATAGTAAAATCGTTGCATGTTATTAGTTGTTTGCTTGTTTTCTTTAGTGCCCTTCTTGATCTTTTCCACAACTGGCCTTTCGAGCTCGTTTCCTTCTGCTCCTGATTCACTCTCTCTTCCTGCCACTTTCTTGTCCTTGGAAGCCTGCGTTGACTGTGCCTATGGTCCCCCACATGCTGGGTTCCATCTGCCCAGAATGCCCTCACCTTTATTCTTCACCTAACATCTGTGCACCATGCAAGAACTACATCAAGAAAAAGTCTTTCCTTACTCCCTTAGATAGACTAGAGTTTTGTTCTCAGTGCCCCTAGAGCAATTTTAGCTAGTTCTATTTTAATACTTGCACATCTGTAATGTTTTCTCTACACAATTATCTCCCCAACCAGACTATGAGATCTCAAAAGTTAAGACTGGGTTTTATTTTTTTCTCAATTTTCAGTGTCTAGCATAGTCCTTCACATTTAGTAAGTGTTCTCTAAAGGTTGTGATTTTAAGAAGCACAACTTGAAACAATATTGAATCATAATTTATGACCACAGCTAGCTGTCTGCTTTGAGTTTCCATCGAACTGTGTGTGTGTGTGTGTGTGTGTGTGTGTGTGTGTGATAGAGAGAGAGAGAATGTGTATATGTATGTGTAAGCTTGTGTGTTTGTATAAATAATTTGGAGAGATCATCTTATCAAACATGAAGCAAAGAAACATAACCACATAGTTCTTAACTTACAATTCACAGGGGCACCTGGGTGGCAGAGTTAGTTAAGCATCTGACTTTTGATTTCAGCTCAGGTTATGATCTTAGTGGCATGGGCTCTGAGCTCAGTGTGGAGTCTGCTTGAGATTCTCTCTCTCCCTCTCCGTCTGCCCCTCCCTCCCTGCCCCCACTCGTGCTCTTGCACATGTGCGTGTGTGCACACGCGCACACGCGCAAGAAAGAGAGAGAGCGAGCACGTGCAAGAGTGAGGGAAGGGGGAGAGGGAGAGGGAGAAGCAGGCTTTTTACTGAGTAGGGAGCCTGACTGGGGTGGGGGGGGTCCTGGGATGGTGACCTGAGCCAAAGGCAGACACTTAACGACTGAACCACCCAGGTGCCCCTAAATAAATAAATTTTTTTTAAAAAACCTTACAATTATCAGAAAACAGTCAACATTTCTCAAAGGTGTATGCTTTGTTTCCTCAAAGACTATAACCTCTTATGGAGATATAGAATTTTATTTTTATTTTTTTTTAAGATTTATTTATTTGGGGCGCCTGGGTGGCTCAGTCAGTTAAGCGTCTGCCTTCAGCTCAGGTCATGATCCCAGGGTCCTGGGATGGAGCCCTGCATCCGGATCCCTGCTCAGCGGGAAGCCTGCTTCTCCCTCTCCCTGCCACTCCCCTTGCTTGTACTCTCTCTCTCTGTCAAATAAATAAATAAAATCTTTAAAAAAAATAAAGATTGCTGAACCCCATCCCCAGAGTTCCTGAGTAAATAGGTCTGGCGTGGGATCACAAATTAAAAAAAAAAAGATTTATTTATCTATTTGACAGAGAGAGAGAGAACACAGGGGTACAAGTCGGAGGAGTGGGAGAGGGAGAAGCAGGCTTCCCGCTGAGCAGGGAGCCTGACAAGGGGCTCGATCCCAGGACCCTGGGATCATGACCTGAGCCGAAGGTAGACACTTAACTGACTGAGCCACCCAGGCACCCTGAGATATAGAAATGTAGTTATTTTTTTATTTTTTTAAAGATTTTTATTCATTTATTTGACACAGAGAGACAGGGAGAGAGAGGTAAGACAGGCAGGGGGAGTGGAGTAGGGAGAAGCAGGCCTCCCACAGAGAAGGGAGCCCAATGCGGGGCTAGATCCCAGGACCCCGGGATCATGACCTGAGCCGAAGGCAGATGCTTAACGACTGAGCCACCCAGGCGCCCCTGAGATATAGAAATTTAAACATAAATTTGTGTGTTCTTATATTGTCTTAGACACACAAAACTACCCAAAGAGTATTATATACATCATTACAAATATATTTAAAATCTGCATTAATTAGCATTTCAACCAAGCTTCAGAAACCACAGGGCCTACAACTTCTCAAATGTCTAAATAGCTACTGATTTCTATTCCAGAACAAAGACTCATTACCATCGTTGGGAGCATACACAAATATTTGTGCAGGTCTAAAAATTAAAGCTATGTAATTTGGTGTGACAAACATGGTTTTGAGTTTGGATTCTGTAATTTTTAATCCGTTACAGATTATACATTATCTATACATTAGATAAATTACTTCTCTAAACCTCATAGGTTGTTGTGTGTATATGGTAGGAATTGGGGGTCTGGATGGGCTATAAATCATTTATCGTGTCTGGAAACTCAATGACTGCAAAGTTATGTTAGGTATTATTTTCTTCCTTAAGCTGAGGTCCCCATATTTAGAATTACTCTTTAATTTGTAGGCTTTTATATGTATCATATATTTTATCTTCACACCTACTATGTGGAGTAGCAGGACAGTGTTATCCTTATGTTATAAATAAAGAAAATGAGACCAGAATTTAGATCTATGACCCAAGTCACATGCTAGTATATGCTGTTTTCATAGCCCTCGTTGAACACTTTCTGCTGAATTATACTACATTGGAGCTTTATTAAAATTCACAGGTGTTTTGGGGGGATGGGGAAGAAAATTCACAGGTGTTTTCTGACTCTGACTAAAAAGCATTTTTTTTTCTTTTCTTTTTTTTTTTTACTCTGAGGCTTGATTTCCCTCTACCTGCTTTTCCCTATTTGCTAAAATAAACTGAAGACCACAAATGACATGAAATGTATGCTGCGATTTGTAACCAGACTACATCACCTAAAACACTGAATCAACTTCCTAGGAAGTTATGGGTCTACCACTAATGTGCCATTACTCAACCCCTTCTGATATTTATCGAAGGCTGTATTCCAGAGGATCAAATGTATGTGATCGCACATTGTGAATGGTAACTAGTAAGAGCATACAAACGTCGAATATCATTGTCCTCAGATTACCAGCTGGCCACCGTGTTTTAATTCGTTTATAGGTGTTTTCTTTTCTTCTAACTCCATGTGTAACTGGGAAAATAAGCTAAGGACTCATCTTATTCATAAGAGAAGATAGTTTTAATATAGTATAATTGGTATTTTAGGTGGAATTTATAGTCTATAGGCCCCAGATCTTACTTTACACACGAAACTCTAAGGTTAAAAAAAGCGTTTCGGGGCGCCTGGGTGGCTCAGTCATTAAGTGTCTGCCTTCGGCTCAGGTCATGATCCCAGGGTCCTGGGATCGAGTCCGGGAGCAGGAAGCCTGCTTCTCCCTCTCCCACTCCCCCTGCTTGTGTTCCCTCTCTTGCTGTGTCTCTCTCTGTCAAATAAATAAATAAAATCTTTAAAAAAAAAGCCTTTCTATGTGTGTCAACTATACTCAAATAATAAAAAAAAAATTAGAAAACAAACAGGGTTGCTGGAGGAGAGTTGGGGGGCTAGGCTAACTGGGTGATGGGTATTAAGGAGGGCACTTGTGATGAGCACTGGGTGTTATATGAAAGTGATGAATCACTAAATCCTACACGAGAAAGTAATATTACACTGTATTTTATCTAACTGGAATTAAAAAAAAAAAAAAAACGTGGTGAGGTGTCTGGGTGGCTCAGTCAGTTAAGTGTCCTGACTATTGATTTCAGCTCAGGTCATGATCTCAGGGTAGTGAAATCAAGACCTGAGTCGAACTCCATGGAGCCTGCTTAAGATTCTCTCTTCTGGGGCACCTGGGTGGCTCAGTCCCTGGGTGTCTGCCTTTGGCTCCGGTCGTGATCCCAGGGTCCTGGGATTGAGCCCCATGTGGGGCTCCCTGCTCAGCAGGGAATCTGCTTCTCCCTCTCCCTCTGCCCTTCCCCCCTGCCCGCCTGCGCGCACGCTCTCGCTCTCTCTCTCTCTCAAATAAAAATCATTAAAATTAGAAAAATAAATTAAAAAATTAAAAAAAAAGATTCTCTCTCCCACTGCCCTTCCCCACTTGCTCACATGTTCTCTCCCTCTCTCAAAAAAAAAAAAAAAAATTTGAATCTTTCTACAGCTTCCAGACAAAATTGAGAAGGGTAATAAATCTCTAAAGAGAATTGGGCCTATTCCCAAATAAACATACTGAACCAACATATGTAAGGTCCAGAACAATCTTAAAACTACTCAACTAAAAGAATAGGAGCTTCAACTACACAAAACAAATCAATAGACTGAAATTCAGGTATTCTAGCCTACATAGATCTTGATCTAAATTCTATTTCCTATTAAATATAGGCTGAATGTTAGGAAGCTGACATCAAAGATTTCACATTCGGACTCCTTTGTTTCTTTCCAAGTTTATTTCCTATCTTTTCTCTACATAAACTTTTTTCAGCTGAATCAGTCTAATTCTTAAATTAACCCCTACAGAGACACCTGGCTGGCTCAGTCAGTAGAGCATGTAACTCTTGATCTCAGTGTCATGAGTTCAAGTCCTGCATCAGGCATGGAGCCTGCTTAAAAAAAAAAAAAGTTATAAATCGCCACATTTATTTCTGCCTTCTAGCTAGAGTATTATTGGATTTCTCTAGACTTCTGTAGTGGCCTCATCCTTTCATTAGTGGCCTCATCCTTTGATTATTTATTAGCACTTATTGTCTGCAGCAATCACACAATTCTATGTATACATAATACTTATAGTGTAGTTATCTGTATTTTATGTGTATAGTCTGTTTCCCAGATGCTATGGCATTAACATCTTGAAGGCAGGGGTTATGTCATACACTTACCTTTATTTCCAGAACTCAGCCCATGTCCTACACATAATAGGCCTGGAATAAAGATTGTTGATATTTTGAAAAAGTCACCAGAAGTGGAAAATCCCTAGAAATGGGCATATTTTTCCATAAGAACTCTAAAAAGAAAGGATTATTTTTCTCATTTTCCAGTCATTTTTGGTTTCTTCAAAATAATAGAGAGACAAATTTTGAAGAGCTCATTGGTCTTCAGTTGACAACTTATACCTGGGTATATATTATCTATTATATTGTATTACATTGATATATTAAATAACTATACCTTATTACTTGAAATTATTCCAGATGTTTTTGACACTCATATCTGCAAGTGTATCTCAGAATTTTACAAAATTTTTTTTAAGATTCTAAATAGTTATGGGGTGCCTGGGTGGCTCAGTCGTTAAGAGTCTGCCTTCGGCTCAGGTCATGATCCCAGGGTCCTGGGATCAGGCCCCGCATCGGGCTCCCTGCTCGAGGGAGAGCCTGCTTCTCCCTCTCCCCCTCCCCCTGCTTGTGTTCCCACTCTTGCTGTCTCTCTCTCCGTCAAATAAATAAATAAAATCTTAAAAAAAAGATTCTAAATAGTTATTAAGGTGGAATCATTTTTTTGTAAAATATTAATTAGAGAGGCAATGCATACTCACAGTAAACAACATACAACATACAAACTTACAGACCAAGTATATAAGTGAAAAATAAGAGTACTTTACTTTCCGTTACTCTAGTCCCACGCCCCAGTAGTCAACTACCATAGATAGTTTCTTATTTGTCCTTCCAGGACTCTTAGCACATATGTCTGAAAGATGTGATAAGTATACTTTAGGAATTATATTATACATGCAACTTTACATGGTGTTTTTTTTCTTTTTTTTCCCCCACAAGGGGCTTTTTTCTCTTTACAATATAGCATGTTTCCATGTCAGTATATATAAATCTACTTAGTTTTTTAAATTTTAAAATAATACTTGATACTTACAACTTATGTAACAGATATGTAATAATTATTTTTTTTAAGATTGTATTTATCTATTTGACAGAGAGACACACAGCAAGAGAGGGAACACAAACAGGGGGAGTGGGAGAGGGAGAAGCAGGCTTCCTGCAGAGCAGGGAGCCTGATGTGGGGCTCGGATCATGACCTGAGCTGAAGGCAGACACAACGACTGAGCCACCCAGGCGCCCCTGGATATGTAATAATTAAAGTAAAATCTGATGAGCCTATATTGATATAATGAAACCACGAATTCTTGTCACTACTTTTCATTAAATTGATCATTTTATTTGAGATAATTGTAGATTCACATGCAGTTGTAAGAAACAGTACAGCAAGATCCCGTGTACACTTTGCCCCATACCTCCGTGGTAACATTTCGCAAAGCTATAGATAGCATACCACAACCATTACGGTGCATTGGTGCAATCTGCCAATTTTATTCAGATTTCCTCAGTGTTGTTTGTACCCATTTGTGTGTACGTCTATGTGGACGTGCATATGTTTGTATTAAGTTCTATACAATTTTATAACTTATTAATTCAGATATCTACCTCCACAGGCAAGATATTAAATATCCCTGACACACAAGGATCCTTCATGCTATCCTTTCATAAACAGTCCCTCCTTAATCCTTGCAACCACTACTTCATCCGATATTTCTACAATGTTGTCATTTATTTTTTATTTTTTAAAGATTTTATTTATTTATTTGACAGAGAGAGACATAGCGAGAGAGGGAACACAAGCAGGGGGAGTGGGAGAGGGAGAAGCAGGCTTCCCGCGGAGCAGGGAGCCCTATGCGGGGCTCGATGCCAGGACCCTGGGATCATGACCTGAGCGGAAGGCAGACACTTAATGACTGAGCCGCCCAGGTGCCCCTACAGTGTGGTCATTTAAAAAAATGTTTATAGGGTAGGGGTGCCTGGGTGGCTCCGTTGGTTGAGCCTCTGCCTTCAGCTCAGGTCATGATCCCGGGGTCCTGAGATGGAGTCCCAGCAGTGGGCTCCCTGCTCCTCTGCTCAGTGGGGAGCCTGCTTCTCCCTCTCCCTCTTCCCCCCTCCCCCACTTGTGCTCTCTCTCTCTCTCAAATAAATAAATCTTTTTTATTTTATTTTTTTTAAAGATTTATTTATTTATTTTGAAAGAGTGAAAATGAGAGAGAGATAGAGAGCACACGAGAGGGGGGAGGGTTAGAGGGAGAAGCAGACTCCCTTGCCGAGCAGGGAGCCCGATGCGGGACTCGATCCCGGGACTCCAGGATCGTGACCTGAGCCGAAGGCAGTCGCTTAACCAACTGAGCCACCCAGGCGCCCCTAAATAAATCTTTTTAAAAAGATTTTATTTATTTATTTGACAGAGAGGGAGAGTACAAGCAGGGCAGGCAGAAGGAGAGGGAGAAGCAGACTCCGCGTTGAGCAGAGAGCCTGATGTACGGCTCTATCCCGGGACCCTGGGGTCGTGACCTGAGCTGAAGGCAGACGCTCAACCCACTGAGCCACCCAGGCGCCACAACAAATAAATCTTTGAAAAAATGTTATGTAAATGGAATCATACAGAATGTTGCCTTTTTAGATTGACTTTTTAAAAAGATTTTTATTTATTTATTTGAGAGAGAGAATGAGAGACAGCACAAGCTGGGGGGTGGGGCAGGGGAGGAGGAAGAAGTAGGTTTCCCGCTGAGCAGGGAGCCTGTAAGTGGGGCAGGGAGGGGCTTGGTCCTTGGGCCCCAGGATCACACCGGGAGTCCAAGGCAGATGCTTAACACTCTGAGCCACCCAGGCGCCACTGACTTTTTTTTTTTTTAACCAGAACATTTATTTTATGAATCCTCGTTGTTGAAATGCTTAAGATGAATTGGATGTTGCAACAGCTGCCCTCTCCGGTTTAGGTGTTGTTCCTTCTCGAAATCCAGGCCTGAATCTGTGAAATGCAATTGGTAGGCGCCTGATCTGACCTGTCGCAGTGGTATTTGGTCTTCTAGCCTTGGCACTGCAGTGACACGTCCGCTCCCACTTGGCAGGATAGCCACATTGGCCACAGGCTGACTTCTGAAGGTGGTAGGTCTTAGACCACAGCAATGGCACAGCATGCGTGTCTCATTGCAATGCTTTCCAAATGATGTCCCCTTCATCATCTCGTTCCTGCAGCTGAGACCAGAGTTGAGATTGACATTTTTTTTTATATATATTTTGGTTAAGTATACTTTTTTTTAAAGATTTATTTATTTATTTATTTGAGAGAGAGAGAATGAGAGATAGAGAGCACAAGAGGGAAGAGGGTCAGAGGGAGAAGCAGACTCCCCGCCGAGCAGGGAGCCCGACGCGGGACTCGATCCCAGGACTCCAGGATCACGACCTGAGCCGAAGGCAGTCGCTTAACCAACTGAGCCACCCAGGCGCCCAAGATTGACATTTACTGTTCAGAGAAATTCCTTGGAGATTCAGCCAATTGTTGCATGCATCCGTAGTTCATTTCTTTTGATTGCAGTGTAGTATAAGCCTTAATACCATAAGCAATGTGGTATTATCAGACACCACAGCATCTTCTATCACAACACATTTTAATAAATCAAACATAAGGGACTCTAAAAGTCCAGGGTCATGTTATGAAATTAATATTGGCCCAGCCTTGGTTTTAGGAGTGTGATGGCACGTTTGAGTAAGGTCCTGGATGAGATACAGGACAGTCTTTCCAAAAGAAAATGTATAGTTAGAAAATACCATTGTGATTGCATGTTCTACCATTTGGTCAACATGATTTACTTTGACCTTCAGGGACAAAAACAGTAATCTTAGACTGAAAGACACCTCCAGAAGGCTACTGACCTTCTTATCCACTGGGATACTTTACAGTTCATCGAGGGCAATATGCCTGGTACATGAGTAGCCAACTTGAAAATCAGCTGAGTAGGTCAAACAGGTGAAGTACTCTTTTATGGACTTGCTCTAGAGTTTGAAACAACTCCTTATTGAAAGACAGTAAGTGTCATAGTGTCTTAAGGTAGTATTACTCCCCACTCCCTCAAATAGATAATGGTGACCATGGGTGCCTGGGTGGCTCAGTCATTAAGCGTCTGCCTTCGGCTCAGGTCATGATCCCAGGGTCCTGGGATCCAGCCCCACATCGGGCTCCCTGCTCCACGGGAGGCCTGCTTCTCCCTCTCCCACTCCCCCTACTTGTGTTCCCTCTCTCACTGTGTCTCTTTCTGTCAAATAAATAAATAAAATCTTAAAAAAAATAGATAATAATGACCATTCAGAGCAGTTAGGGAACTGAAGTAAAGGGAAGCCTGAAGAAAACTACAAATTGAGGACACATTTCACCTCATAATTGCTGAAACAGCTATAGAAAGTGATTCAGAAAATGTGAAATAGTATTCCTTCAACAAGCAGTTTTCTAGGGGCGTCTGGCATAGTTGGTTAAGCATCTGACCCTTGGTTTTGGCTCAGGTCCTGATCTCAGGGTCATGAGATCAAGCCTCACGTCCAGCCCCACATGGAGCTCCATGCTGGGCACGGAGTTTGCTTAGAAAGTTTCTCTCCCTCTCCCTGCCCCACCCCTTGTTCTTTCTCTCTAAAATAAATAAATTTCTTTAAAATTTTTATTTACTTATGTATTTATTTTTAAAGATTTTATTTACTTATTTGACACAGAGAGAGGGAGAGCACAAGCAAGGGGAGTGGCAGGCAGAGGGAGAGGGACAAGCAGACTCCCTGCAGAGCAGGGAGCCCCATGTGGGGCTCGATCCCAGGACGCTGGGATCATGACCTGAGCCGAAGGCAGACGCTTAACTGATTGAGCCCCCCAGGCGCCCCACTCTTTTTTTCTTTAAAAGCACTTTTCTCAGAGAAGAAAGTAGAACAGAAAACAACTTTATAAAATATTTAAGAATTCTGCCATATGATAGAATTTCTTTTCCTAATAGATGTTGGCTCTTGGTGAGGTAATGAAGGGAGCAAAATCAGAGGAAATCAAGTTAGATATAATTTTATAGATGAGAGAATATGCATTTGACCCTTTATGTTTTTTATCAATTAAAATGTGATCTAAGAATTTGTAAATTGGAGCAGAATATTCACAGGCAACTAGGAAAATTTGAATAGCAAATTTCCTTGGTTTGCAGATCGCACATAAATGTAACTTTGTAAAAATAGATCAGAGAGAAGAGGAGAGAAATAAAGACTAATTTACCTCAGTGACATAATAATGTCTAGATCCCCAAACTAAACAATTATTTTCCTGTCTATACTAAGTGTTTTATATGTTACTTAGCTTTTAAGATAAGTATCTCTATTTTCGTTTTCAATTTGACATGTAAGCATAGATTCAGTTGGTGTCCTTGAAATAGTTTCTTCACTTCCATGCATCTTTTTTTTTTCTTTAAGTGCAAAAGGGCATATGGAGAAAAATAATACTGAAAGACCAGGGTGAGGATAAAACATCCTTTATAGGTCAACTATTCAGACCCAGTAAGCACCCCACACAGCATGACCAAAACCACCTTCAGCTGCTTCTCTCAGTGAAAACCAGAAATTCAGGGATTATCGGAATCTCCTTCTTTTCCACCAATCTTCCCCACATCAGTTATTAAATTCTCTTCATACCAGTTTCTTTCTTAACAGTCCCTTTCTCTTTCTTCACAATCGCCACAATTTCAGCCTCTTGCCGCTTCTTTTCCATTTTACTGCGGGGACATCTTGACTGCTCTCTCTGGCTCTGATCCTGTGAGATCCTGCGATCTATCCTACAATGATCTTTCTGAAACAAAAGTCTAATCAGGAGGCCCATCTGCCTCCACTCCTTCAAAGGCACTGCATAGGGTTCAGAATAAAATCCAAACCCTTTAGTTTAAGGCACAAATCTCCTCACGGTCTGGTCCCCGCCTGTGGCTTTTGCACCATCAGCTACCATTTTCACACACTGTACACTGCACACAGTACCCTGAATATATCTCTCTATTTTCCTCCGTCTTGCCTTCAAACACCCTGTTCTCTATGACTCTTTTAAGAATAGTCATGAACTCGGGGCGCCTGGGTGGCTCAGTCGTTAAGCATCTGCCTTCGGCTCGGGTCCTGGGATCGAGCCCCGCATCGGGCTCCCTGCTCGGTGGGAAGCCTGCTTCTCCCTCTCACACTCCCCCTGCTTGTGTCCCCTCTCTCTCGCTGTCTCTTTCTGTCAAATAAATAAATAAAATCTTAAAAAAAAAAAAAAACTGAACTCTAGGGCATTGGACTTCGTGACAGCTATTTTTGCCTACTCAGAATAGTTCCCTTCCTTCAAGGTTCTTTGGGTTCTGGATAGCAGTGGTATTAATGCACCAAATTTAGTGCCATTTTAAAAACTAGAATCCACCAAAATAGAAATTAATGTTTGAACATATACCTGTTTAGAAATAGTAGTAATGTAATGTATGGTGATTAACATAACAATAAAAAAAAGAAAATAGTAGTAAGATACAGTATTGTGGGGGCGCCTGGCTGGCTCAGTCGGTAGATCATGTGACTCCTGATCTCAGGGTCGTGAGTTCAAGCCCCACATTGGGTGTGGAGTCTACTTTATAAATAAATAAATAAATAAATAAATAAATAAATAAATAAATAAATAAATAAAAGATGTGGTATTATGAAAAGACAACTTGTAAAATTGATTTGATTTAAGAGTCTGGTACATTCTATGATACTCCTCAGTATACAGTGAAATGAAAAGAGCATGAGCTTTGGAAAAAGATAACCCAGCCCCAAATCCTTATTCACCCTTTGGGTAACAGCTCTTTTCCCTTCATTTCATCTATAAAATCCCTACCCTGAAAAATGGAGACAAAAACACTCTTCTTACTATGTTGTGAATAGATTAAGATAATTCAAATAGTCAACAATAACGTATTGAACACTTACAAATTTGTAAGAGAGTAGCTGTCATTTGAAGCCAACTTACCACAACAAAATGAAAAATTTTTTAAAAGATAATAGTTGAGCAGCAATGGCTTATTGGGCATTTTCTCTTGCAGAAACGAACTCCTCCAAAATGAGATGGCATATGTATCAGTAATTACAGAAAAGTAAGCTAAAGCCTCAACAAAATGGTAGATCATTAATGTTTTACCAGGCAAATCTTGTGATCCCTTTTAAACATATGCTATCAGTGCCTCTTTCAAACAGCCTTGTAACCTCTGCTTACCTGATTCCAGCCTTGCTCAGCCTGCTGGCCTGAGATCTCCCCTCTTTTACTCTATTTGATTGTCAACAAACTTCAAGTCCTCCCTACAGATAACCAGGCCATTTTTGGAGAAGGTGTTTTCTTGGTTTTTTTTGTTTTGTTTTTAATTCTGAGTTTGTGCTAAGCACTTTATATCCATTAATTCATTTAATCTAATGGGACAAGTATTATTATTTTTTATGTTATCTTTATTTTTTTAATTGAGGTATAACTGACAATATTGTATTAGTTTCCCGTGTATGACGTAATGATTCAATACTTATATATATGGCAAAATGATCACCACAATAGGTCTAGTCACCACATATAGTTACAAATTTTTTTTCTCGTGATGAAAACTTTTTATAATTTATTCTCTTAGCAACTTTCAAATACACTAACACAGTATTATTATTATTATTTTTTAAGATTTTATTTATTTGACAGAGAGAGACACAGCGAGAGAGGGAACACAAGCAGGGGGAGTGGGAGAGGGAGAAGCAGGCTTCCCGCTGAGCAGGGATCCCAGATGCGGGGCTTGATCCCAGGACCCTGGGATCATGACCTGAGCCGAAGGCAGACGCCTAACAACTGAGCCACCCAGGCACCCCCTAACATAGTATTACTAACTATATTTGCCATGCTGTACATTACATCATCCCCATGACTTACTTATTTTTTAACCGGAAGTTTGTAGCTTTTTTTTTTTTAAGATTTTATTTTTAAGTAACTCTACACCCAAGGTGGGGCTCAAACTTATAACCCCCAGATCAAGAGTAGCATGCTCCACCAACTGAGCCAGCCAGGCTCCCCTGAAGTGTGTAGCTTTTGACCCTCTACCTCCTTTGCCAACCCCCACTACCCACCTCAGACAGTTACTGATTTCACACACGTTTTACAGAGAAATAACCTGAGGCAGAAGTTGAAGCCTGTGTTGTTCAATAGAGTAAGCCAGTAGCACAGGGGACAATTGCACACTTGAAACATATCTGGGGTGCCTGGCCGGCTGGGTCGGTAGAGCATGCAGCTCTTGATCTCAGGGATGTGAGTTTAAGTCCTACGTTGGGTGTGGTGCCTATTTTTTAAAAAAAGAAAGAAAAATGTGGTTTGTCTGAACTGAAATACAGAGATGAAACACACATAGGATTTCAAAGATTTCAAATTAAAAGAATGTAAACTCTATCATTAATATTGGTTTACATTAGTTACATGTTGAAATAATATTTTGTGTATATTGGCATAAATAAAATATCTAACAAAATTAATTACACTTGTTTCTTTAACTTTCTGTAACTTGGCTACTATAAAAATTTTAAATTACTTATGTGTCTCATGAGTAATATGTTTCTCATAAGCTTTTATGGGACAGCACTGGTTTAAGCAATTTGCTCAAGATCACTCTGGTAATATCAGAGGCAGAGTTAGAACCAGGTGGTCTGACATCACACACACACATACACACACACCCACCCCCCAGGGCCCCCCCCCCACCCCGGGCATACACTCTTTACCCCTGTGCTCTGAATCTGCATAAAGCACTGAATGCCTTCAGCACATAGTAGTACCACAAATTTAGCGAATTTATATACTTTGGTCTTTTTCCTTCTATGTTCACTACTAACATGCTCCCTATCTGTAACTCTGCTTCCTTCTAAAATACATGTTAAGTAAAGTAAGTCTAAAAATTAAGATAGCAGTCTCTTAGATAGAGAGTCCACGTGGTACTGAAGTGATCCTTTTTTTACTTTAACTGTTTTAAGATGACACAGTTCTTTAACCCACAATATGTGAAAACCTGGAAAGGATAGGCCTACTGTGTAACTTGATATATTTCTGAATACAATGGGCTACTTTAATCATGGACAGTAGATGGATTTGAGCCATTAGGTCAACATTTATTATGTTTAGGTTACATCTGAATTTTCTTTTTTTTCTTTTGTAAAGATTGTGTTTATTTTAGAGATAGAGAAGGGGAGAGAGTGAGTGGGGAAAGGAGCAGGGGAAAGGGCCAAGCAGACTCTGTGCTGAACACGGAGCCCGACGCAGGCCTTTGATCCCACAACCCTGAGATCGTGACCTGAGCTGAAATCAAGAGTCAGGCACTTAGCCAACTGAGCCACCCAGGCGCCCCTAAGTTATACCTGAATTTTCTAGCAATTATCTTTTTTTTTTTTAAGATTTTATTTATTTATTTGACAGAGAGATAGAGAGCACAGATAGTCACAATGGCAGGCAGAGGGAGAGGGAGAAGCAGGCTCTCCGCTGAGCAAGGAGCCCGATGTGGGGCTCGATCCCAGGGCCCTGGGATCTTGACCTGAGCTGAAGGCAGACGCTTAACCGACTGAGCCACACAGGCACCCAAATGTTAGCCATTATTATTACAAAGTATCATTAAACTTTGTTTCACTGCCTTATTTAGTCCTCAGGACTCCTGTAAGAAAGAAGTGAGGTTCAGAAAAGTTAAATAATTTGTCAAAGTTTATACAGTTGCTGGGAACAGCTGGACTGTAACACAGGCCTTCTGTCTCAGAGCCAATGTTCTTAATTGCCATGCTCTCATTCAATAAATGCCTTTCTGTGTGCTTCCTTAATTGTGCAAATAAATAAGATTATCATTGAAAAAATTAAAAATACAGAAAACAAGGGGAAAAAATAAAAACTATTTACAATCCAACTGGCTCTGACCTAGTAATAGCTTGTTTAATTCTTCCAAATATTTTTCTACAGATTTACAAAAATGCAACATCTGGGGCACCTGCTTGGCTCAGTTTGTAGAGCATGTGACTATTGATCTCCGGGTCCTGAGTTCTAGCCCCACGTTGGGGTGGAGGGTGGAGACTACTGAACAAACAAACAAACAAACAAATGCAACATCTAATTATTTAATTTAAATTAATAATATATTATAAATATCTTTTTAATGCCAATAAATGTGATTTTACTGCCTCTTTTTATTTTATGACTGCATAGAATTCTATTACACTAGTAAATTATTATTCCTTTTTGACTATTCAGATTGTTTCTATTTTTTATTTCATTGTAACATATGTAAGCTATGCTGTTATAAATACTCTTATAGTTGAATATTCTCACCCCTCATTAATTATGGCCTTCAAATACATTTTCAGCGCTTCAAAATGTATATGCAAAAATATACATTATTAAATACACATTAGATTTTTACATATACATTTTGAAGCTTTTTAAAAAAGATTTTATTTATTTTTATTTTTATTTTTATTTTTTATTGTTATGTTAATCACCATATATTACATCATTTGTTTTGGTGTAGTGTTCCATGATTCACTGTTTGGATTTTATTTATTTTTTTGAGAGAGAGTGAGCACAGAGGGAAAGGGAGAAGCAGACTCCCTGCTGAGCAAGGAGTCCAACTCTGGGCTTAATCCCAGGACCCTGAGATCATGACCTAAGCCAAAGGCAGACGCTTAACTGCCGGGGCCACCCAGGCACCCCCATTTGGAAGCTTAAAATACATAATACAAATTTGGAAGATTTTACAAAATTGGGCTCAAATGAATGGTGAGTATATGAGTGGCCTTTTCACCATATATTTATAAACAGTGTGCATTAATTTTCAATTACCTTTGCCAATTTGATAGGTGAAATACTACATACAGTTTTAGTTGATTTTTTTTAATGACTAGTGATGTTGTTCATATATTCATGGGTGCCTTTGCTTGAGAGAAATTGTTTTCCTCACTCATATATATCTATATGTCTTTGTGATAATAACGATAGTTGGTATTTGCTGAGCACATACTGTGTTTTAGGCATTATGCTAAGTAGTTAATAGACACTATCTGATTTTTTTTTCTTTTCAAATTTTTATTTAAATTCTAGTTAGTTAACATATAGTGTAATATTGGTTTCAGGAGAATTTAGTGACTCATCACATATATAACACCCAGTGCTCATCCTAACAAGTGCCCTCCTTAATGCCCATCACCAATTTAGGCCATCCCCCACCCACCTCCCTCCATCAACCCTTAATTTGTTCTCTATCATTGAGTCTCTTATGGTTTGTTTCCCTCTCTCCCTCTCTCTCTTTTTCCCCCTTCCAATATGTTCATATGTTTTGTTTCTTAATTTCCACATATGAATGAAATCATATGGTGTTTGTCTTTCTCTGACTGACTTACTTCACTTAGCACAATACACTAGTCCCATCCATGCTGTTGCAAATTGCAAGATTTCATTCTTTTTGATGGCTGAGTAGTATTCCATTGTACATATATACACCACTTCTTCTTTATCCATTCATCAGTCGATGGACACTTGGTCTTTTTCCATAGTTTGGCTATTGTTGATAATGCTGCTATAAACATCGGGGTGCATGTACCCCTTTGAAGCCTTCGAAGCTATATTTTTGTATCCTTGTATGTATACTAGGTGCAAATACCTAGTAGTGCAATTGCTAGGTCATAGGGTAGTCCTATTCTTAATAGAAACTATCTTATTTAACTTCTACAACAAGCCTACTAGTTATCTGCTATTATTATTCCCATTTTACGGACAAGACTACTGAAGTTTAGAGCGGTTAAGTCCATTGGCCAATATCACAAAGCCAGTGAAATGCTGAAGAATCTTGGAATATGTACATTAATAAGGATCATAATATTCAGTCCACCAAATTGTCTGAAACAATTATATGGAGCATGCTCTGTGGAACCAGGGTTTCCAGGTAACTATTAAGACTGCGGCAAGGAGACTGAAGTAAAATTTTAGGTACTCATCATAATCATAGAGACACAACCTCAGAAAAATATCAAGCAATGTCTACTACCATATTTCTTCTGTCATAAGCTATATATAATTTTCAGTATAGAATAATGTTAATCCATCCATCTATCTATCTATGTATCTATGTATCTATCTTATTTTAAGTAAGCTCTAGACCCAACGTGGGGCTTGAATTCATGACTCCAAGATCAAGAATCACATGCTCTACCGACTGAGCCAGTCGGGTGCCCCTAAAAATATTTCTTAAATGCAATCAGTCAAAATATTCCTAATTTGGTACACAAGGTACATTATAGTACCTTATATACCAGATGTCTAGTAGCTGTCATTGTACAACTCCGCTTAACATATTATCTTATAGCACTAGGACATTTTGGAACTTTTCAGCTTTCTTTTTTTGGGGGGGTTTTATTAAAGCATGGGGACAGGACCCGTGGCCAGAAGGAGCTGCCCGGAACTTTTCAGCTTTCAAACCTGAAATTAAAAAAGAAATGAACTTAAGGTACCCTTATTACTAATCTTTGAGATGATTCAGAGGGAAGAATTTATCATTAATCTTTTGACAGTAATTGTGTTGTAATTTTCAAAAAAATTAATTTTGTGTATAGCAGGGAAAAAATAAGAAAATCTCTTGCTTCAATAGAGCTTACATACTTATCAGGGAGATGGAAGGGGAGAAAGATGTTGCAAATGAATAGATGTTATTTCAGGTAGTTAAAGGGGCTCTGACAAAGAAAAAGAGGGCAAAGTCACAGAAAATGCCAGGAGAATAATGGATGGGAATAGTGCTATTTTTAATAGAAGGATCTGGGAAGTCCCCTCTAATATGCTGACATTTGCACAGGCACCTAAATGAAGTGATGGAACAAGCCTTGCAGTTATTTTGGGAAAGAGCATTTCAGGCAGAGAGAAAAGCAGGTGCAAAAGACCTTGGGCAGGAGAAAAAAGCTAAAGTAGCCAGAATGGAGTGAAAAGAGGCAGAAGATGAGGTTAGAGGGAAGTGGGGCGGGGCCAGGTGCAAAGGGTCTGATTGGCCACTTTTGATCATTTTGATTGACGCTGAATATCATTGGAGGTTTAGAGCTCAGGAGTTAGACATTCTGAGTCACGCTTTTACTGCTCTATAAAGATTAGACTGTAGGCAGCAAGAATGAAGGTAGGGAGGCCAGCTCAGAGGTTATTGCACTTGTCCAGTTGTGCAAGTATGGTAGTTCAGACTAGGATGGTATCAGTGTAGGTGACAAAAAAGGTCAGATTTGGGTTGTTTATACAGGTACGGCTGACAAAATCTGAGAATGATTTGGGTATGAAATATGGAGACAAGATAGCAGTTAAAGTGGCCTAACTACATAGGGCCTCGTCTTATTTCATTTATTTATGTGTTAATTCTTTTTTTTTTTAAGATTTTTTTTTTTTTAGTTTATTTATTTGAAAGAGAGAGAGACAGAGAGCACAAGTGGGGAGGAGAGGGAGAAGCAGGCTTCCCGCGGAGCAGGGAGCCCGATGCAGGGCTCGATCCCAGCACCCTGGGATCATGACCTGAGCCGAAGGCAGACGCTTAACCGACTGAGCCACCCAGGCGCCCCCATGTGTTAATTCTTTTATATTTACTTATCCAGTATGTATGCAGGCTGACAGAATGCCAATAAATGCGGTGGATGCTGGAAAAGCAAGGATAGAAAACCTGTCTGTCTAGCAGATTTTAGAAGCATGTTTTTCAATCACTTTTTTTTCCTGATTATAAGACTAATATTTACTAAAGATATTTTGAGAGGGAGAAGTAGCATGATAATGCTTATATAATACAAAGTATCTACATTCCAATTTCAGTAACTATTCCCCTTGCTTCCTCTTCCAAGTCTTCCTCATTATAAATAGCACTGAAGAATGAATGAATGACATTTAAGGAGTGCTCCTTTTTTTGGAATGTAGTATTAAATGATAATTTTATTTATTTATTTAGTTAAGATTTTATTTTTAAGTAATCTCTGGATGGGGCTCAAACTTACAACCCCAAGATCAAGAGTTGGACGCCCTGCTGAGTCAGCCAGGGGCCTGCAAACATTCATTATTTCTCATCCAACAATCCAAATCTAAAATTATGATCTAAGGGGCATCTGGCTGGTTCAGTCAGTAAAGTGTGCGTCTCTTGGTCTCAGGGTCATTGAGTTCTAGCCCCCTGTTGAGGGCGGAGATTACTAAAAATAAAAATGAATGTTTTGTCTAATACCTTGAAATTTATTTTACTTTTTTTTAAAGATTTTATTTATTTATTTGACGGAGAGAGACACAGCGAGAGAGGGAACACAAGCAGGGGGAGCTGGAGAGGGAGAAGCAGGCTCTTTGTGGAGCAGGGAGCCCGATGCGGGGCTCGATCCCAGGACCCTGGGATCATGACCTGAGCTGAAGGCAGACGCTTAACAACTGAGCCACCCAGGCACCCCCTTGAAATTTATCTTAATTATGTCTCCCTATTCAATATCTGTATGACTAAGACAAAAAATCAACTGAACTTGGTGAACATAATGTTTTATGGAGGCCAAAGCTCTTAAATTCTCAGTCAAAATTCCTACAAGAACAATCTTTCTCAAATTATTTGATTGATATATGAAAAGATAGTTATTTTAAAAACTTTTATTACTATGACTTTACTATATTTCATATTGAAAGTAATATACTTATTTTAAAAATTTTAGAAATACAGAAAGAAAGAAGTAGGAAAAACAGCTTACTCATTGTCCCACTCCCCAGTCACCACCATGGATAGACTATTGATAGATTTCTTTCCAGTTACCTTTTTAATGCTTAGATTCCTTTTATTTATTTTTTTAAATCTTATTTGTACTACTATAAATACAATTTTACACCCTGACTTTTTTTTTTTTAAGATTTTATTTATTTATTTGACGGAGAGAGACACAGTAAGAGCAGGAACACAAGCAGGGGGAGTGGGGGAGGGAGAAGCAGGCTTCCCGCGGAGCAGGGAGCCCGATGCGGGACTCGATCCCAGGACCCTGGGATCATGACCTGAGCCGAAGGCAGACGCTTGACGACTGAGCCACCCAGGCGCCCCCATCCTGACTTATTCATTTGACACCTTTTTTTTTTTCAAATGAAAATAATGTTCTGGGGCACCTGGGTGGCTCAGTCAGTTAAGTGTCTGCCTTCGGCTCAGGTCATGATCCCATGGGATCTAGCCCTGATCCTCGCTCATACTTGCTCTCTCTCTCTCAAATAAATAAATAAAATCTTTAAAAAATATGTCTTTAAAAAAAAGAAAATAATGTTCTGTGGAAATTACTTGGATATCAATATGATTTATATTTGACTATTGTTAACCCATCCATCAGGGTTTAATTAGGTTAATCTATCAAGTTAAGTGATTGCTTTTGTCCTCCCTTAGCACCCCATATTCACTGAAGAGACTTTCCCAAAGAGTGGTGGTATGTTTGCAGAAGTCTCCATGCTAGATTTTCCCGAACTATTCACCCATTATTTTGAGTTTCCTTAATTCTATCTTGGTGCTGCATTTGTCCTTACATAGGTTTTCCAATTTATTTGTTAGTTTTCCACTTTTAATATGTTGGCAAGTCATCATATATGCATATGAACTGTAATCTCTATCTCCTTTATTAAAAAGGCAATACCTAGGGGCACGTTGGTGGCTCAGTCGTTAAGCATCTGCCTTCGGTTCAGGTCCTGATCCCAGGGTCCTGGGATCGAGCCCCGCGTCGGGCTCCCTGTTCAGTGGGGAGGCTGCTTCTCCCTCTCCCGCTCCCCCTGCTTGTGTTCCCTCTCTTGCTGTTTCTCCCTGTCAAATAAATAAATTAAATTAAATTTTTAAAAAAAGGCAATACCTAATCGCATAAAGAAAAGAATATTATATTTAAAAAAGGAAAAGGAGATACAAACACTGTAATCCAAGCAACAACATTAACTCCTGGAATATACCATTCTACATCTTTTTTCTTTAATGTATATGTACATGTATAAGCCCCTTGCACTTCATCTGCACTTATCTGTGTTGTCATTAACAATGAAGAGAAACCCAATTTTTCATCTTGGAAGTAAAAATAAAAGCTGCATCCTTGGACTGAAGTTTCATATTCTTGTGATGTTTTTCTCAAAGGGTTTCAGAAGTCTTATCTATTCAGTTCAGGGAACAGAAAACACAAAGTGAGGAAAGGTTGATGCTGGATATAAAAGAAAATGGAAAAAATAAGTCAAGGTCGAAGAAGAAGAACAGGTTCAGAGGCCCTAGATCCTCAGCTGCTGTTGCTTCTCATCTTGCACCTGGCCTCCTGCCGAACACCAAGTGCCTGCCCTTGACTTCCCTCCTCCATCCTGCCCTTGAGGAGACACCCATTAAGACATGATAAGCCCTGGGTGCCTGGGTGGCTCAGATGGTTAAGCGTCTGCCTTCGGCTGAGGTCATGATCCCAGGGTCCTGGGATCGAGTCCCGCGTCGGGCTCCCTGCTCCTTGGGAGCCTGCTTCTCCCTCTGCCTCTCTCTCTCTCTCTCTCTCTGTCTTTCATGAATAAATACATAAAATCTTAAAAAAAAAAAAAGACATGATAAGCCTAAATTCCTGCTCTCCTGTGCTAACCCTACAATGCACATGCCCATGATATTCCAGCTGGTACTAAGTGATTTTTTAGGGGTTCTAGTGATTGGCATTGCCTTAGGGAACTTCCTTGTTTGGTAACATTGGTGCTTCAATAAAAGATAGAAGAAATCTCTTGCCACAGGAATACACAATTTAAATAGTTTAATTATGTTTAATGTTCCACAGAATAATGAATATATATGACCTATATGCTTGATATTTATCTATTCTACTTTATAAAATAGATATTCTATTTTATCAGCCCCATTTGTGCTGATAAAACATGAACTTTAAAAAAAAACCATGGACTTTAATGTCAGATAAATATGAAATCTTTCTCCTGACTTTGCCACTTATTAGATGCAAGAACCTCACCAACAATTTTAATTTTCCAAGCTTCAATTTCCTTAGACAAAATGGAGCTAATAATATCTAACTAAAAATTTAAGTCTTAAATGCAATAATATATTCAAAAAGACGAATATATGGCCAGGCAAAGAGTTACTTAAACCTTTATTTCTTACCACAGCCAGAATGGTGTCTCGTGTATTTGCTGCAACTGAAGAAAACAGATGAGCACAAGTAAACATGAGTTCAATTCTTTGCCAGCATAGGCATGTGAGAATTTTTGCAAGGGAGAGAGAAAGCTCCTTGGTCTTTCAATGTTGCAAAATGGTGCCCAACAATACCATTTATTTTTCCAATGTTAAGGAGTCTACCTGGGTGCATGTCAAAGAAAAGAAAGGGATTAAGGGATTGAGAATTTGAAAGAGTGGCCAGTAGGACACCCAGGAATTTTCCAGCATGTTACCATAGGGCCTGCTCTACTGAATCGACAGCAAAGTTACATAGGACTTTGCATTAGCCATCAGCTTCAGAGACTCTCGATATAAATCTGATTCAAGCAGACAATTTAGAAAGAAAAGAGAAGAGAAATAATTGCTCTGCCAGGTCCTAGAAGGATTAAGGATTCAAAGGCAGAGAGCCATGCATATAGCATTCAATGAATATGAAGAGCTAAGAGTTGGTCGGCATTTTTTTTTTTTTTTATGATGAGTTAGCAACGATGGGTTTCCCTTAATGATGGGTTTACAGTAAGAATAATATTTCTGGAACAATGTAACCCGAAACTTCTCTCCTTATTTCCTATTTTACCTCTTTTCACTGAAAGAGTCGTTTCGTTCTCACACCACCAGCAAAATTCAGGGCACTGGATGGCTGGTCTTGTCTGTAGACAGAGAAAGAGAGAAAATGAGGTGTTTTCATAAAGAAGACACCCCCTGCCTAAAAATATCTTTCTGTTTCTGAAATTCTCTCAGAATCTCCTTATTAAATGCTTATCATAGTGCCTTGCATATTAATTGTTCAATATATGTTGGCTATTTCTAATGTCATTGTAATACACGTATTACATATTGTCATTACTTTATCTCTACAATTTTGTAGTCCTGGAAGGGACAGTACTTTAAGGTGTTTTAGACTACATTATTCTGCTCAAAACCCTCCAGTGGCTTCTCATCTCCCTTAGAATAAAACTAAATGTTTTTTGCAGTGATCCCCCAGGTTCTATATCATCTGACTTGCAGCTCCATCTCCTGCCACTCGCCCTCTTATTCATTCTGCACCACCCAGGCTGGCCTTCTTGTCATATCTTCATATCTGAGGTACACTCCCACCTCAGGGTCTTTGTATTTGTTCTTCCTGAGCTTGAAAGCTGGATTTCTCCTTATCTCACACCTTTTAGGTCTCTGCTCAAATGTCATCTTCTCAGTGAGACCAACCCTGAATGCCCTATTTAAAACTGCAATATCTGCATACACACCACGCACCCCAACTCTTTATCTCCTTTCCTGGCTTTATTCTCCATAGTGTGTATCATAATCCAACATAGTGTGTGCTTTTGTGTGTGTGTGTGTGTGTGTACATTTATATATAAATCTATCTATCTATCATCTATCTATTTCTTGCTATTTCCCTCTACTAGAATATAAGCTCAACAAGGGCAGATATATTATTTTATTGTTGATGCTTTAGCCCATAAGAGCTGTACAACAAAAATTTGCTGAATGAATAAATGAATCATATATATTGCCATTTGTAATGGAAGATCTAAGCAAATATTTTAATAAAAGTACAATCATGAAAGGAGGCATAAGAATCAGATGGACACCACCGAAGGAGGTGAAGGACGCGGAAAGGGCAGCCCTTCTTTTTTTTAAGATTTCATTTTTAAGTAATCTCTACACCCAGTGTGGGGCTCAAACCCACAACGCTGAGATCAAGAGTTGCCTGCTCCACTGATTGAGCCAGCCAGGAGGACTGAGAATGGGGCAGTCTTGGAATCTGTAGATAAACCTGTCTATGGGATCATTTTGCAGAATGCTAACCCTCTTCAGTGGGCCAGAAACAAGACGGCATTCATCCTGCCAATTGAGGACAACCCAACCCTCGCTTCAGAAATTCCACTGCTGTATTAAAAACCTTTTGTGGTCATTTCTCATTTATGTTAACAGATCTCTATTTTTCCTCTAAGGGTACTTAAACAAAAAATAAAACAAAACAAAAAAAAATGACTTCAAGGGCCTAGAAGGGAATGACTGACTAAATATAGCCACATTGTACTGTAAAAACTAAAGACTGCCAAAATAAGAGCCCATCAAGAAGGCACACGTTATGTTGTTCCTGGTTTCAACTCTGAGATAAGACAGTTTAAGAAACCAAGGTTAACAATTCTCTATTTTGCATATAATAATCAGAAATTTTCAATGATCTGGTATTTGGCTCATCCTTTCAAAGCGTAACCTGGATATTTAAAGGCAGGGACTACGTGACTCCAGGCAAAAATACACTGTATCACACTGGAAGCCCTGCGTGCCTTCCCAGCTGCTGTGAGAACATTTGTCATGTGGTGACAGCATTCTCACTTCTGAGAGCGTGCACAGCCTCAAACCAGTACCATGGCCTCTGCTACAGTTTCTGTGTCTTCGAGAAATCAATTTTCCATAACCTTTCAGAGCAGAACAACATAAGGAAGGTCTTAAGTCCCCTCCTACCTTTTCAAGCCACTCCAAAGAGAAGCATATAAGCAGAAGAGGCGACAGTTCAGTGATAGGCACTTTGGGGCCAGAGGTGTGGTGAAACCCAGCACGTCTTCAGGCCCGCACACAGTCTCACAACTCTGGCATTAAACATCAGCTTTGGTTGCCAACGAAAGCAGAGTCAGCAAAAACGTGCTCTGGAAACTTTCAATTATAGCTCTCTCTTTCTTGGCATAGCTAAGTTGGACAGGAAGCAGTGATGGAGGGAAATTCTATTTTAGAGGATAGTGGTCTTTTTTTCATAGACGCTTTGGGGAAGGAAAATTAAATATAAACAGAGAGGGGTAGGACAGATGGAAGCAGACAATAGGTTAGCTCACAAGGGAATACGATGTGGGCTTAAGCAAGTAGAAGCAGCCAAATGATATGCGAAAATTTCCACTTCCATGTGGTTAGCATCAGAAAATCATGAAAACAGTGGTCCTCAAAGTGTGGTTCCTGGACAAGCAGCATCGGCATCACCTGGGAACTGGTTTAAGATGCAAATTCTCAGACCTACTCCAGACCCCCTACTGGATCAGAAACTCTGCAAGTGGAGAGTTTAACAAGGCCCTCCGGGTGATGCTGGTGCCACTCTAAAGTTTGAGAACTACAGGATCTCGTGCCCTAGTGCAGTCATCCTCCAACATTTAATGAGCGTCAGGCACCTGCTGATACGCAGATCTTAACTGCCGGTGCCCTGCACAGAACAGGTTCTTCATCAATTCTTGTGGTCTTGTGGGGGACAGGAAAGGAGGGAAGGGCGAGCATAGTCACATAAATTGAAGAAGCAGAACTACTCAACTTCCATCACTATCCCTTACTTTTTGGTTTTTATTATACTCAAACTTACAAAACAAAAATGAATCTCTAACACCATTTACATTGTATGAAAGAAATGTACATAATATTTTACTGAGTCAAAGTCAGTATATACATACTACTTTGTGATACAATCTTTATTTTTATTTTTTGTATATTTATGCTTTCGTTTTATTAAATTATTTGAGGCTTTTTTTTAAAGATTTTATTTATTTGTCAGAGAGAGAGAGCACAAGCAGGGGGAGTGGGAGAGGGAGAGGGAGAAGCAGGCTTCCGGCCAAGCAGGGAGCCCGATGTGGGGCTCGATCCCAGGACCCTGGGACCATGACCTGAGCTGAAGGCAGACGCTTAACGACTGAGCCACCCAGGCACCCCTGCTTGCTATTTTTATGCTTTACAATCTTTCTTTGTGTTTCCTTTTCAGTGGCTTACAAATATTAAACAATTAACTCTGACATTTATGACAAGTAGTGGCAATAGCATTTGAATCTCCTACAGAAGACAGCAGTTAGTGCTACCCAGGGCTAAATTCAGCTCAAAGAACAAAGAGACACAGACTCCGTCCCAGTTCTGTAGAGAAAACAATCACATGAAGTAATTTAAGACAATTAACAAGGACCACAGTAAGAAGCACCTCAGAGCTTAAGTGAATGGGCAATATGCAGTAAAGAAGTGATCAGAATGGGAAGGCTCCCTGGAGAAAATTAAATTTTGGATGAGCGCTGAGAGAAAGTGATGGATACAGATTGGCAGAGAGTGGGAAAACCATTCCAGGTTTAAAGAATAGCCTTTCCAGGGGCCCACAGAGAGGAACTAGCAAGTCATGTGCTGG
This sequence comes from Callorhinus ursinus, assembly GCF_003265705.2. Lineage (NCBI taxonomy): Eukaryota > Metazoa > Chordata > Mammalia > Carnivora > Otariidae > Callorhinus > Callorhinus ursinus. The sequence goes on along the minus strand of NW_027397066.1, from coordinate 92,711,938 downwards.
GTGCTATCTGCCAATTAACTTGGCTCAAGAAGAAGGTCATGTTAGGGAATAACAAAAGATGAGGTTGGGGAGTTGACAGTGAGCCCAGAATGCTAAGCTAAGAGAGATATGGTAACCAGTAAACAGGGAATCTTGATAGATTCACAAATGAGGCAGTGATGTGATAAAAACAATTTTTAAAAAAGTTGACATCCAAAATGAGGATTGACATAGAAGTAAAATCCATGAGTTATATTGTTGGTGATATAAGCCATTTAGAGCAAGAATTATCGTGAATGAGGTATACGCTAATAATTTGCACTATTATGCCTTTCTCCTGTCGTTTGTATACTCAATGTGCTTTCACAGCTCTTTGTCCTACTTCCTCCAGCATCACCGCGTAAAATAGTTCTATTGTAAATTTGTGCAGAAAGAATAGCCTTTGACGGATACCCTGAATTCTATCATGCAAAAGTGGCTCAAGTTTTCCTGAGCCAATCTCAACACTGTATTTCTGAAATACATTTCTGAAGCCGCTCCACCTGCCCCGAGCTGTAAAGGCGACAGCGTTGAACCTTAGTCAAACTGGGGCAGCCCTTGACCCTTTGCGTACGCTGTCAGCTTCATTTAACACAGTTGCATAGCTGACTCACATTGCATGGCCTTGAACTGAAGTAGTAACAAGGCTGAAAACAGCTCTTAAAATTCTTAATATTTTAGATATGCCAAGCATCTTAAATAAAAGGGAAAATGTGATGCTCCCCTGTTCAGTTCTAATCCGATGTTCTATTTTATAAATTTTAATATTCTACATATATAAGAAGCAATCTATAATTGAGCCGTAATTGTTCACTCTGGGGTCCACATAACTCCAGGATCCTGTGGTGAATTTAAATCAAGAGCAGAGCTGATGGATAACAAATCGGTGTGGGAATTTTGCCAAGGCTTGATAGCCGCGGAGGGATGATTTCCAAGTGAAAGTTTTTCAAACCTATTGAGGAGCTAGGCAGAGCAGAGTATTGAAAAGTGGAACCCATAGGTTGAGTTCAAAATGTTTAAATAGCAGCACTAACTTTTTGGCAAAAATTATATTAAGTAATGAGAAATGAGGTCTGGGGTTTGGGAGAGTAAGTCACTGGAATGGTGAGGAAAAAAAAAGGGTAAATACTTCCTACCTGATATAAACCAAAGAAAATCACCAGGCAGATTCTTCAATAGCAGATGCTTATCATTCTTATATTTTCCTCTCTGTTCCCACTATTCAGTACCTCTTGTATTCCCATGGGCCCGTCAACCTTGGTGGAGTCAGGACATATATGCATTTGCCTTAAATAACAAACCCTTCAAACTGAGGAAGGAGAAAGAGAGAAAAAGGAGAAAAGCAAAGAAAAGGAAGAAGAGAAGAGGAAGGGCAGTGTAATAATTTAATTAGTATGGGAAAGTCTTAATTGGGAAATAGGAATAGACTCTTCCCAGGCTTCATTTTCCAAATTCTTTTGTGAGTGTGAACATGGAGCTACACTTGTGTGTGATTTAGCACTTAAGATTCACTTGGGGTGCCTGGCCAGCTCAGTGGGTAGAGCATGTGACTTTTGATCTCAGGGTTGTGAGTTTGAGCCCCACATTGGGTGTAGAGATTACTTAAAAAAAAAAAAAAATTTACTTGTCATATGACATGGCCTTCACATACATCAGTGTCCACCGGAAAGAACAGGGACTGCTTCTAATAATGGAAAAATTGGCTCTGTTGAACTTAAAGAATTAATTTTTCTAATGAGGCATATTCCTGGGGGATTCTTTTTCTCCCAGGATAAATTTGACTATTAGGGGTGTTTCTCCTAGTGTTGGCTTTAGCACCTAACTCCAGCATCTGGGACAACTCCATTTGTCCTGTGACTTTGGGTGAGTGATTGAATAACTCAGGGCTTCTGTTTCTCATATTTACCAGATGAAGCCTGTGTGTCTTTTTTGCATACGAGAGCTGTCATCTATGATTATTACAAGTGCAGCCCTCCTTTCTCAGACCTATGTATCCCTGCTTCAGAAAGAATCTGAACTTTTAGAACCATCAATAAAATGTTTAACCTGTTGAGCCAATCCTATGTTCAAGGGATTTTTAGTTCCTATATTACAAAAATTAAAGAAGTTTTCTAAATTAATTACCTATATAGATTTGAGACTGCGAGTTTTTGTGTTTTATTCATTTATTTATTTGAGAGACAGAGAGACAGAGAACGAGTGGGGAGAGGAATAAAGGAGAGGGAGAGACAGAATGTCAAGCAGACCCCACACTGAGCGCGGAGCCTGACTTCGGGCTCTATCTCATAACCCTGAGATCATGACCTGAGCTGAAATCAAAGAGTCTGTCGTTGCTTAACCGACTGAGCCACCCAGGTGCCCCTTGTGTTTACTTTATTTATTCTTAATGGAAACTGTGTTTTGGGGCGCCTGGGTGGCTCAGTCGGTCAAGCATCGGCCTTCCACTCAGGGCACGATCCCAGGGTCCTGGGATCCAGTCCCGTGTTGGGCTCCCCGCTCAGTGAGGAGTCTGCTTCCCTTTGCCCTCTACCCCTCCTCCTGCTCATGCTCCCATTCCCCCCCCAAATAAATAAATAAAATCTAAAAAAAAAAAAAAGGAAACTGTTTTATAAGGAAAAATATAAGAAAATAAAATAACAAAAATGAACTTATACAAAGAACTAGACAAACTGAAGACTGAAAACAAGAATGAGAAAAGAAGAATGAATGGTAAAAATAGGTCAAAGAAATGCAAAATGTGTCAAAAAAAGGAAGATTACTCATGTTTGCTTATAGGTCAATCAATAAGCATCTCTTGTTGTTCCTTCACTGTGCACGTCAAAATGATATTTATTACTTTGAGACCTGAAAATTCTTTAAAAATTAAAAAATAGGGGTGCCGAGTGACTCAATCATTTGTGTCTGACTCCTGATTTCGACTCAGGGTCATGATCTTAGGGTCATGAGAGAGAGCCTTGCAGCAGGCTTTGTACTGGGTGTGGAGCCTGCTTAAGGTTCTCTCTTTCCCTCTCCTTCTGCCCCTCACCTGCCTAAAAAATTTAAAAATAAATTTCACAAGTACTGTGGCATAGAAAGCTTACTTTTCTCATATTCCTTTTTAAAAGATTGTTCTATCATTTATATAAATATCAGTTATTACTATCCATACGTCATTGGTAATTGCAATATAAAAATAATATCTTTAATACAGATAAAATGTCTTTAAAAAGAAGAGGATAGGGACTCAATTTTGATTCTTATAGTAATGAACATGTATAAAGCCCTTGCTACGTGCCAGAGCACTACATGCTGAGGTACAAAAAGGTAAAGTAACTTACCAGAAGCAGTTAGCTAGTAAGTGGTAGGATAGGGTTTTGATTCTAGAGTCATAAACATCATGAAATACTTCCTAAATATTCTACCAAGATTGCTGTCTACGATGAGGAATATTGAGTCCTGGGATCGAGCCCCGCATCGGGCTCCCTGCTTGGCGGGAAGCGTTCTTCTCCCTCTCCCTTTACCCCTGCTTGTGTTCCCTTTCTCGCTGTCTCTCTCTCTGTCAAATAAATAAATAAAAAATGTTAAAAAAATAAAATAAAAATCTGTAATCTTTCATCTTTTATACAACACAGTGTTTATGTATACATTGTGAAATGATAAACACAATCAAGTTTTTTTTTTAAGATTTTATTTATTTACTTGGGAGAGAGAGAGCAGAGAGCACAAGTGGGGAGGGGGAAGGAAAGGAGGAGCAGAGGGAGTGGGAGAAGTAGACCCCCTGCTGAGCAGGAAGCCCGATGCAGGACTTAATCCCAGGACCCCAAGATCATGACCCGGGCTACCCGTGCTGAAGAAAGATGCTTAAGTGACTGAGCAACCCAGGCACCCCAACCACAATCAAGTTAATTAACTCATCCATCACCTCACATAGTTATTAATTTTTTATTTTTCTTCCTTTTGTGGTGAGAACACTAAAGATTTACTTTCATGTTACATTTCAAGTACACAATACAGCATTATTATTTTTTAAAAGATTTATTTATTTTAGAGAGAGAGAGAATGTGTGAGCAGTGGGGAGGGGCAGAGGGAGAGAGAATCTCAAGCAGACTCTGCAATGAGTATACGGTGTAAGGGTCTAATTTACTTCTTTTGTATGTATCTGTCCAATTTTCCCAACACCATTTATTGAAAAGATTATACTTTATCCATTGTGTATTCTTGGTGCCCTTGTCAGAGATTAGTTGCCTGTATGTGCATGGGTTTATTTCTGGGCTATCTATTCTGTTCCATTGGTCTATGTGTCTGTTTTTAATCCAATACCATACTTTAATACTATAGCTTTGTAATATAGTTCGAAACCAGGAGCATAATGCCTCTAGCTTTGTTCTTTCTTAGAATTGCTCTGGCTATTTAAGGTCCTTTGTGGTTCCATACAGAATTGCTCTGGCTATTTAAGGTCCTTTGTGGTTCCATACAAATTTTAGGCTTTTTTATTTATTTCTGTGAAAAATGCCATTGGAATTTTGAAAGGCATTGCAATGAATCTATAGATTGCTTTGGGTAGTATTGACATTTTTTTTTAAAGATTTTATTTATTTGACAAAGAGAGACACAGCAAGAGAGGGAACACAAGCAGAGGGCGTGGGAGAGGGAGAAGCAGGTTCCCCACTGAGCAAGGAGCCCAATGTGGGGCTTGATCCCTGGACTCCGGGATCATGACCCGAGCCACCCAGGTGCCCCTAGTATTGACATTTTAACAATTTTAATTCTTCCAATTCATAAACATAGGGCATCTTTCCATTTATTTGTGTCTTCTTTGGTTTCTTTCATCCATGTGTTATAGTTTTCCGTACATAAGTCTTTCAGCTCCTTGCTTAAATTTCTTCTGAAATATTTTATTTCATTTATTTAAAGTAAATTATATTCCCAATGTGGGGCTTGAACTCACAACCCTGAGATCAAGAATTGCATGTTCTACTGACTGAGGCAGCCATGAACCCCATGTTTTATTCTTTTTGATGCTAAGTATAAATAGTTCATTGTTAGTGAACAGAAATGCAACTGATTTTTGTGTGATTTCTTATCCTTCAACTTTACTGCTTTATCCACAACTCCACAGTTTTTGTGGAGTCTGTAGCGCTTTTTTTTTTTTAATTTTTATTTATTTAACAGAGGGAGACACAGGGAGAGAGGGAACACAAGCAGGGGGAGTGGGAGAGGGAGAAGCAGGCTTCCCACGGAGCAGGGAGCCTGATGTGGGGCTCCATCCCAGGACCCTGGGACCATGACCTGAGCCGAAGGCAGATGCTTAACGACTGAGCCACCCAGGTGCCCCTGTAGTGCTTTTTATATATAGGAACGTGTCACCTGCAAATAGATGATTTTCTTTTTATTTTTTTAAATGTTTTATTTATTTGACAGAGAGAGAGAGAGAGAGAGAACAAGCAGGGGGAGTGAGAAGCAGACTCACCACTAAGCAGAAAGCCTGATGTGGGGTATGTGGGGCTCAATCCCAGGACCCAGGGACCACAACCTGAGCTGAAGGCAGATGCTTAACTGACTGGACCACTCAGGCGCCCCAATAGTTTTATTTCTTCCTTTTCTATTTGGATGCATTTTAGTTCTTTTTGTTGCCTGATTGCTTTGGCTGGGATTCCCAGTACTGTTAAATAGAAGTGGTAAGGGTGGGTACCTTTGTCTTACTCCTCATCTTAAAGGAAAAACTTTCAGCTTTTCACGGAGTATGATGTTAGCTATGGGCTTGTCATATAAAGTGTTTATTATGTTGATATATATTCCTTCTGTACCTAATTTGTTGAGTGTTATCATGAAAGATGTTGAATTGTCAAATACTTCTGCATTTATTGAGATGACCAACATATCCTTTTAGATGTTTTCTATGCACCAGGCACTTATCTAGGCACTGGGGAGACCTGGTTTGAAATCCCAATTGTGGGGCACCTGAGTGGCTCAGTCGGTCGAGCATTTGCCTTCGGCTCAGGTCATTATTGCGGTGTCCTGGGATCAAGCCCTGAGTCCAGCTCCCTGCTCAGTGGAGAGACTGCTTTTCCCTCTTTCTCTCCGGCTCCCTCTGCCCCTCTCCCACCCCCATTCATGTACTCTCTCTCAAATAAATAAATAAAATCTTAAAAAAAAAAAAGAAATTCCAATTCTGCCATTTACTAGTTGTGCAGTCTTGGACAAGTTTCTTAATCTCTCTGATTCTCAGTCTCTTCATATGTAAAATGTATCTATCTCATAGGATTGTTATAAGAAAGTATGACTTAATAAATGTGTAGTGCCTGGCACAGTAAACAACTGTATTAGCTTTTACTATTAATACAGAGATGTATAATGTAAAATGTGAAAATCCACACCCCATTTCACTCCACAGATATAACCAGTTAGTATTTTGGTTTATATTTGTCCATACTTTTTGTATGCATATACAAATCTTATATCTGTATGTATACACTTGTCTTATATAAGTGAAATCATTCTACTATTCAACTTGCTTTTTCACTTAACTATATTTGTTTTATAATCAGAAAGAAATTAACTATGTATTATATAGGATTAAATACACTGTAGGGGGTGCCTGGCTGGCTCAGTTGGTGGGGCATGAAACTCTTGATCTTGGGGTTGTGAGTTCAAGCCCCACATTGGTTGTAGAGATTATTTAAAAATAAAATCTTTGAAAAAATACACTTGGGGCACCTGGGTGGCTCAGTCAGTTAAGTGTCTGTCTTCAGCTCAGGTCATGATCTTAGGGTCCAGGGATCGAGCCCCACTTCGGACTCCCTGCTCAGCAGGGAACCTGCTCCTCCCTCTGCTCATGTTCTCCTTCTCTCTCAAATAAAATAAATAAAATCTTAAAAAAATAAATAAAAAATAAAAAAATACACTATAGATTAGGCCTCTCCTCTCACATACTCAAAATCAAATATGGATAGGGAGATGAACTTCAGGCCACCTGGAAAATCAAAGTGGATAGTTTCTGGTTAGAGAGGATAAATGTGTAATAGAGAATATGGTCCATTGTTAATCTGAAAAATCTATTTATTCATTGACATTAAGGTGAGCTTTTCTTCTTTAAAAGTAATCTAAGAGAATTTGATACATGATATATTAAATCTGAGACCAATGCCAGCACCATCCAAACCAAAATATGTCCACAGAAACAGAGAACAGTCTTGAGGATTTGAATCCTGGGTAGTATCAATGGGGAATGTGATCAGAGGTTTGCAGACAGCTTATTCTTAGAAAGTCGGTGTTTTTTTTGTTTTGTTTTTTGTTTTTAATATTTTTTAAAAAATAAGCTCTATGCTCAAAGTGGGACTTAAACTCACAACCCTGAGATCAAGAGGCACATGCTCCACCAACCGAGCCAGCCAGTTGCCCCAAAATGCAGTGTTTTGAATCAGCTCACTAAAACACTAACCCCGCAACTGGAAAGAAACTGGCATGGATAGAGAGAGCAACAGTTCGGCTGGTGCTCAGAAGCATTGCAGGTGTATTCAGAACAAAGAAAAATTTATACTTGCCTTAAAAATGTCTAATAAGGTGTTCCTTCTTCCAGTTTCTTCTATTTCATTTTGAAGATGGAACATTAGGTGCTATAAAGTGGTAGGAGAGGGACATGCCCCGATTACTTCAGTGTAAGACACGTATGTCAACTCCTCAGCTATTCAGACAACCGCGTGATGAAAGCAATCCTCTTGGAGTACCACCACAGGAGTTCAGCTTGCTCGTGAGAGACCTACCACCCAAGAGAGATGATGATCCTGGGTCCAGTGGCAAACCAATCTGATGGGATTTGATTACGAGACTCCCCAGAGACTCTTGGCCTCTCCGAGGTCCAGCTCACACATTTGTCTTTGGCTCTGGTCTATGCAGTCATGGTCATGGTAGCAAGGTAGGTTCTTGACATGCATGGCAAAGACTGTATCAACTTTACAGGAGGGCAAAAAAATGCTTTTAGAAAGATTTAGCAGGCTCTCGGGGCATCTGGGTGACTCAGCTGGTTAAGCCTCTGACTCCTGACTTGGCTCAGTTCATGATCTGAGGTAGGGTTGTGAGATAGAGCCCCACTTCAGGCTTGCCAAGCCCCACCTCGGGCTCTCCGCTCAGTAGGGAGTCTGCTTGGGATTCTCTCCATCTCCCTCAGCCCCTCTCCCTGCTCCCGTTCTCTCTCAAATAAATAAATCTTTAAAAAAAAAAGAGAGAAATATTTAGCAGGCTCATAGGAATTCATGGACCACCCCCTTTGTATTCCTCCCCTTGCCTGTCATGATCACTTCTAGGAAATTTTTTTTTAAGATTTATTTATTTATTGTAGAGAGATTGAAAGCACGAGTGGGAGGGGCAGAGGGAGAAGGAGAGAGAATTTCAAGCAGACGCCATGCTGAGTGTGGAGCCTAATGTGGGCCCGAGCCCAGGCTCTGAGTTCATGACCTGAGCTGAAATCAACAGTTGGTCACTCAATCGACTTTGCCACCCAGGTGCCTCAACACTTCTAGGAATTTGTCCTAAGTGCACACATATAATAATAAAAAATTAGAAAACCAAATGTCAAGCAATAATGGGTTGATTAATAAGTTACAGCAGGGGGCACCTGGCTGGCTTGTCTGTAGAGCATGTGATTCTTGATCTCGGGGCTCGAAGCTTAAGCCCCATGTTAAATAAAATAAATCTTATAAGCTATAGTAGATAACATAATGGTGTACCAAGTAGCTATTAAAAATAATGATGCTGGGGCACCTGGGTGGCTCAGTCATTAAGCGTCTGCCTTCGGCTCAGGTCATGATCCCTGGGTCCTGGGATCAAGCCCCGCATCGGGCTCCCTGCTCCTCGGGAAGCCGGCTTCTCCCTCTCCCACTCCCCCTGCTTGTGTTCCTTCTCTCAGTGTTTCTCTCTGTCAAATAAATAAAGTCTTTAAAAAAAAATGATGCTATTAAAAGATTCACAACTGACCAACGACTACCATATGCCAAGCATGTGCTAGATGGTACATAATACTAGTATCTACATAGTATAGATTAAAAACCTGCCTTGGGGGGGCGCCTGGGTGGCTCAGTTGTTAAGCGTCTGCCTTCAGCTCAGGTCATGGTCCCAGGGTCCTGGGATCAAGCCCCACATCGGGCTCCCTGCTTGGCGGGAAGCCTGCTTCTCCTTCTCCCACTCCCCCTGCTTGTGTTCCCTCTCTCGCTGTGTCTCTGTCAAATAAATAAATAAAATCTTTAAAAAAAGTTAAAAAAAAAAAAACCCTGCCTTGGAGGAGCACCAGGCTGGCTCAGTCAGAATAGCATGCAACTCTTGATCTTGGGGTTATAAGTTTGAGGTCCCTGTTGGGTGTAGACATTACTTAAAAATAAAAATCTTGGAAAAAAAAATAAAAAAAATAAAAAAATCCCAAAACCTGACTCAGACAAGATAGTATCTATTGACAGAAAAATCTTTACAGTATACTATTCAGTAAACATGGGAAGTTATGACACAGTGTATTAACACATATAAATTTTTTTTAAAGATTTTATTTATTTGACAGAGAGAGAGCGAGAGAGGGAACACAAGCAGGGGGAGTGGGAGATAGAGAAGCAGGCTTCCCGAGGAGCAGGGAGCCCGATGTGGGGCTCGATCCCAGGACCCTGCAATCATGACCTGAGCCGAAGGCAGACGCTTAATGACTGAGCCACCCAGGGCACCCCAATACATATACAATGTTAGTCACTTCTTTTTCCTTTTTGTTCTCATGTATTTTCTATTTTTTTCCTTAGTGAATTTGTGTTATTTATGTAACTCAAATATAATAATAGGGGAAGAATTTTTTTTAGAAAAATTTATTTAAGTAGGCCCAACACGGGGCTCAAACCCATGATCTTGAGACCAAGACCCGAGCTGAGACTAAAAGTCAGATACCCGAGACATTCAGGTGCTCCCCCAATTTTTATGTAGGCTCCACACCCAACCTGGGGGCTTTAACTCACAATCCCAGTGTAAGGCCTGGCTAGTTCATTCAGTAGAGCATGTGACTGTTGATCTCAAGGTTGTGAGTTCAAGCCCCATGTAGGGTGTAGAGATTACTTAAATAAATTTTAATTTTAAAAATGTAAAAATTTAAAGTTATTGGGGGTGCCTGGCTGGCTTTTTGGCTTTTTTTTTTCTTTTTAAATCTAGTGACAGAGCAAATAGAGTTGGTTTCCTTAGTAATAGCAACTAAAGCTCCCAAACATTCTTTTCTTTTTGTTTTTTCCAGTACTTTCTTTTAAAACTGTTTGGATTTCCTGAGTAATAGATATGCATACTAATTATCAGTCTGATTTTATTCTAGGGAGCTTGAAAATCATGACTGTGAAAATGGCCTGACTCAAAGTTTAAACCAACAATTTTAACAGTTTAAATCAACAATTTTAAGTGGGTCACCACTTACTCCTAAAATTTTCAGGCAATTTTCAACACTGTAAGTTCAAGGGCCAATGTCTTATTGCAGAGTTGTCAACAAGGGTTCTCAAATTAAATGTGAGGATTGTATTTGAAGGATTCAACTTTCTACTCATATTTTAAAAACTGAATAAAATTCATGTTTATTAAAATATGCAAACAGGGGTGCCTGGGTGGTTCAGGTGGTTAACAGCCTAACTCTTGGTTTCAGCTGGGGTCATGAGCTCAGTGTCCCAGGTTGGGGCCCCCGAGTCGGGGCTCTGTGCTCAGGGCAGAGTCTGTTTGCCTTCTCCCACTGCTCTGCCCAACCCCCCCCACCAAGCCCCACCACTGATCGCAGGCTCTCTCTCTCAAACAAATAAAATCTTTATTTTTAAAAAAAGATTTTTATTTAACTTATTTGACAGAAAGAGACACCACAAGAGAGGGAACACAAACAGGGGGAGTGGGAGAGGCAGAAGCAGGCTTCCTGTCAAGCAGGGAGCCCGATGTGGGGTTCGATCCCAAGACCCTGGGATCATGACCTGAGTCGAAGCAGATGCTTAAAGACTGAGTTACCCAGGCACCTCTCAAATAAAATCTAAAAAAAAAAAAGCAAACAGGACACAAAGACATTAAATTCTGTCTTCACTTCTGTTCTTCTTCACCAAAGGATCAGTTATCAATTTCCTGTGTATTACTTAAAATGTGTTTAATGTAGGTAGCCCCACAAATGATACATCCTTTTTTAAAGTAGACACATTAATATATTTACCCAGATGGGCTCATAATATATTAGTGACTTGTAACATCTTTCCTCCACTTCAATCTTAACCTTTGCAAAGCCTTCAATTGTATAAATGTATGCTAATGTAAAGAACTAGTTTCTTTTTGATGATTTAGAAGTTTTCCTGGAATGAGCAAACCAATAACACAAAAGAACATCTAAACATGTGATTCTCTTTATATAAAGTACAGTATCAGGTGAAACTAATCTATGCTTTTTAAGCCTCCTCTCTTTCTGGAAGAGGGGCTCCTAGGGTGCTTATAATTAATGTTTCTTGATTTGGGTGCTGTTTATCCATGTGTTCCTTTTGTAAAATTTCATAGCCCTTTGCTAAACTTCAAAGTACAGTTTTCTTTTTTTTTTTTTTTAGAAATCTTCACCACTCCATCTTTTTTTTTTTTACAATTATTTATTTTAGAGAGAGACGGAGCACGAAAGCGAGGGGAGGGACAGAGGGAGAGGGAGAAGCAGGCCTCCCGCTGAGTAGGGAACCCGATGCGGGGCTCCATCCCAGGACCCTTGGGATCATGACCTGAGCCGAAGGCAGACATGTAACCGACTGAGCCACCCAGGCGCCCCCAAAGTACAGTTTTCTATATGTTATACTACTTAAGATGACAAGGTAGTTGGTGCAATTGCTATTTATAGGACATAAAGTCTGGTGCTTTATGCAACATAAAGTGATGGGTTATGTTACTTTTACTAAATTTTAGCTGTGCTTTTGTATATTTAAATGACGAAATATAGCACTGTTACAAATATATGACTAACACACATACCCTTACCCTCCCAGAGTATTGCTCTGGCATCAGGGCTACAATAGCACAGCTGGGGGGCGGGAACCCAAGTCCTTGTATTTGGCCTTTTGCTATTAGCTGATTATAGTTTCTATTTGTCCAACAATTTGTTGGACATTTTCATGTAGAATTCCACTCCCCAAATTAATACATATTAAAAAAGCTTACAATTACTATCCTCACCCTAGCAGCCCACCTCCTGAAAATTCAACTCTCATCCTTTTTTTTTAATTAACTCTCGTGTTCTGTCACCTAGCCTAAAATCTAGATAGTTTTGGCTCTTCCATTTCCACCACCATTTCTTTTTTTCTATTTCATTCCACAGAGAGAGACATAGCGAAAGAGGGAGCACCAGCAGGGGGAGTGGGAGAGGGAGAAGCAGGCTTCCCGCGGAGCAGGGAGCCCGATGCGGGGCTCGATCCCAGGACCCTGGGATCACGACCTGAGCCGAAGGCAGACGCTCAACCGACTGCACCATCCAGGCGTCCTCCACCAACATTTTTATCTGATCAGTCACCAGAGATTGTCAGCTCTTCCTGTGACCCAGGCCCTCATCTTTTTTATTTTCACTGAACTCCATTTCTTCATGACTGAAGTATTCTAGTCATTTTTAACCTTGATTCACTGATACCCGTTTCTTCCTTCTTCCCTTCCAATAGCTGGCATATGTGATGCTGTTTTTTTTTCCCCCTAGACTGATACTTTATCTTTCCCTTGTTTAAAATCTACAGTTGCTACAGGGCAAATCCCTGAACCTGACATTCAAAAAATTTCTAAAGACCAATCCTTATCAACCTATCCCATTCTTTATCTCGTCCCATTTTCTTTTTACCAAGTTTCTTCAGCTGCTGAGATTTTTTGCTGTGTCCCAAACACACCAGGCCAGTTCCTCCTTTAGTATTTTAACACATGTCGTCTTCTTAACTATACTGATATAAAAGAATTAGCAGGTTAGATGGTAACAAAGGTCAGCTAACCACCTTTGCCCTTTTTAAGAATGAATGCCAAACCTGTAGTCCTAGTGTGAATATCAGGGTATCTACTTATTATAATTGGTTGATGCAAGAATGCACCCGACTCAAGCTTGGTCATCAGAATCTGTCTTCCCAGGGAAATGGGAATTTTAAACTGAGAGTCCACGAGCCTGAAGAACACAGTTGCTGAATCAACTGAACAATAATCCAAAGTAGCCTCTCTAAAAACTCCTGTCAGGAGGAAATCCACAGCTGCCTGGCCTCCTGGACTTCATGAGGCTTATTACTCATCTACTTACCCAAATTTCACAAGTCTCCCACATATTTACAATAATTTTTTCTTTTGCTTAATCTAGTGGAGTTATTTTCTATTTCTTGCAACCAAAGAATAGTAAGTAATAGGGGCAAGGGCGCCTGACCGGCTCAGTTAGTAGAGCATGCCACTCTTCATCTCAGGGTCATGAATTCAAGCCCCATACTGGGCGTAGAGCCTTCTTAAAAAGAAAAAAAAAGTAAATAATTCAATTTCTCATGTGCTCTTGAACACTTATTCTTTTTTCTGTTTATTTTTCCTGTCTTGCATACTTATTCTGTAAATATGTTGCTGGATCCCATACTGATCTATCCTTACTCTGACAGGTGAAGAAAAATGAATTGACAATCACCGAGTGTTTACTCCCTGAACTGGGCAAGTTACAGCACATCACAAAAGCTCTGTAGTGATTTTTGAGTCCTACGGGGCTAAGTAAATGCAGGAACAGGGATACCTATGAACAAATGACTTGGAACTAACTGGGATAATGGCCTTCTCAGATATGACCGGAGACAAATGCGTGCCCCTCTCACTTGGTACTGCGTAAGCACCTAGAATACATATTCAACTCTAAGAAAAAGGGAGAGAACCCTAAATTTACTGAGATTAAGAATTTTGTGGGATGTGAGGCCTAAAGTAGAGATTAAGTTGAATTTTAAGAAAATAAAAGTTATAAGATATTATTATTTTAGGATATACCTTACTTTACACCAGGGGCAGCCGGGTGGCTCAGTTGGTTAAGCATCTGCCTTCAGCTCAGGTCATGATCTCAGGGTCCTGGGATCGAGCCCCACATCGGGCTCCCTGCTCCGCAAGGAGTCTGCTGCTGCTTCTCCCTCTGCCTGCCGCTCTCCCTCTGCTTGTGCTCTCTCTTACAAATCAATAAAAACTTTAAAAATAAACTCTACGCCCAACGTGGGCTTCACCTCATGACCCCAAGATCAAGAGTCACATGTTCTACAGACAAAGCCAGCCAGATGCCCCCAAAACACAACAGTTCTTTTTTTTTTAAGATTTATTTTTTATTTTTTTTTAAGATTTTATTTATTTGACAGAGAGAGAGAGAGAGAGCACAAGTAGGCAGGCAGGCAGAGGCAGAGGGAGAAGCAGGCTCCCCGCCGAGCAGGGAGCCCGATGTGGGGCTCGATCCCAGGACCCTGGGATCATGACCTGAGCCGAAGGCAGACGCTTAACCGACTGAGCCACCCAGGCGCCCCCTAAGATTTATTTTTTAGAGAGTGTGCATGCGTGCATGGGAGGTAGGGGCTGAGGCAGAGGAGAGAGAATCTCAAACAGGCTCTCTGAGGAGCATGGAGCGCAACACATGGTTTGATCTCATGACCCTGATCATGACCTGAGCTGAAATCAAGAGCCAGACGCTCAACCAACTAAGCCACCCAGGCACCCCAAGACACTTTTAAGACTAAGCCCTGGTTAGGCAAGATAAGGCAATTCTAGAACCTTTCAGTAGATACTTAGGATATAGTTATGATTATAGCTCTAAGTATTGCTACAAAAGTTTTTCCTATAACGGTTGCAAAATCTCAGGGTGACAGACATTTAGAAATCCCTGTTCTAATTCCTGTCCCTGAAGCCCTTACTTCACTGATGATCAGTCTGTAATACAAATCATGTATCCAGGTTTGGATCACCTCAGACCTGTACTACTGTGATAATTTACATGAATGTTAGTTTTTTGTTTTGTTATGTATGGTATGCAGACTGTGTACTACACAACTCCAAGAACACCTTCACAGTGTTGTCTATGCAAATGCTACCAGTGGTGCATGACTTGTGTGACTATATGAACTACAACCTTGTTTGTGATATCTTTAAGTAAGTCAATAGACATGTGGGGAGTAAGTAAAAGTGACAGTGTGGACTCTTTCCTAGTTTTTTATCCTAATTTCTCATTATAAACTTCCCAAGGTATTTAAAAAATAAAATGTGTGATTTATTTTTGAAAGAAAGGTATTACTTTAATTAAGGTTGTATTGGCTGCAAACAAACTCCCTCATGCTAACTCAAGATTTCTATTTATATGTCAATCTGCTGGACATCAGAGAATAAGAAATGAAGGCAGGACTCATTTCTATTTCCCCAGACTGGGAAATAATTTTCTGTTAAATGCAGATTAAAAGACATGGCTCTGTAAAAATATAAAATATTTACATAACAACTGTATTATAGGGGTGCCTGGGTGGCTCAGTTGTTAGGCTTCTGCCTTCAACTCAGGTCATGATCCCAGGGTCCTGGAATCAAGTTCCACATCAGGCTCCCTGCTCCGCGGGGAGTCTGCTTCTCCCTCTGCCCCTCCCCCTGCTTATACTCTCTGGCTGTCTCTGCCAAATAAATAAAATCTTTAAAAACAAACAAACAAAAAACAGCAACTGTTTTATAAACTAAGTTGAAAGGCAAGTGTGGTTGAACGGGAAAAAATATTTACAAAGATGTATTAACTTAAAAAGTTCTGCAGATCAGTCATTAAGAAAAAATTACCCATCCTATAAAAATCTAAGAAAAGCACTTTGCTGAGTATATATATAGATAGATATTTAAGAAGCATGCGTAAAGTACTCAGTCTCAGAGTAATCAGAGAAATGCATATGAAGGCAGCAATGAGATACATTTTCACCTCTCAGAACAGCAAAAATGAGAAAGACTAAAAAAAAAAAGAAAAAGACTGATTAGAACCTGTATTTTTCTTTTTAAAGTAAACTCTATGCCCAACATGGGGCTCCAACTCACAACCCTGAGATCAAGAGTCGCATGCCCTGGGGTGCCTGGGTGGTTCAGTCCTTTAAGTGTCTGTCTTTGGCTCCGGTCATGATACCAGTGTCCTGGGATAGAGTCCCACATCAGGCTCCCTGCTCAGCAGGGAGTACTTCTCCCTTTCCCCTAGAGCTCCTCCCACTGCTCATGCCCTCTGTCAAATAAAAAAAATAAGACTTTAGCACAAAAAAAGGAAAATGTAGGGATGGCAGGGTGGCTCAGTCGTTAGGAGTCTGCCTCCGGCTCAGGTCATGATCCTGGGGTCCTGGGACAGAGCCCTGCATTGGGCTCCCTGCTCTTCGGGAGGCCTGCTTCTCCCTCTCCCACTCCCCCTGCTTGTGTTACTGCTCTCTCTATCTCTGTCAAATAAATAAAATCTTTAAAAAGGAAAATGTAATTGTTGGTAATGAAAAGTTATATACCATTTTGGACTATTTCAGACACAGTATATAAACTTTTGGGGTGCCTGGGTGGCTCAGTTCGTTAAGTGTCAGCCTTCAGCTGGGGCAGTGATCCTAGGGTCCTGGGATCGAGCCCCACATTAGGCAACTTTTTTTTTTTTTTTAATTTTATGTAGGCTCCATGCCCAATGAGGAGCTTGAACTCATGATTCTGAGATTAAGTCATATGTTCTACCAACTGAGCCAGCCAGGTGCCCCTAAAAGATATCTTTGCCCCAACAATTCCTATTCCAGAAATCTATCCTGCAGATATACTCACACACATCAACACAGGAGGACATGATGTTCACTGCAGCGTTGCTCTTAGTAGTAAAAAAGAGCAGACAACTACAAGTTTAATGGAAGCACGGTTATATAAACTATATATATACATAAACATGGTATATCACTACCATGAGATGCAAAACATTGGCTGGAATGAATAAAATAAGGAAGAAAGGACGGAAGGTGGGAGGGCAGGAAAGGGGGACGTATTACAGTTGTTATGTGTGGTCTTTAGAGTAAGAGAAACTGAGCTTAAATCTCAGACTAGCTATTATAACCTTTGGTAAGTGCTTCAGGTTCAACAACTACTAACAACAGACAATGGGCAAGGAGTGAGCGATACTGAGCTAATGCAAGGTGCTTAAATAAAATTGGTTTTGCAGTTAAGAAAACAAATCCCACTGAAATGCACAAAGACAGGTACATAAGCAGGCACTTAAAAAAGGGGGGGGGAGAAGGAATGTGAATAGGAGAATCATCAAGTACAGAAAAAAAAGTATCCCTCATGCAAGTAAATCATAACATCTGCCCTTGGGGAACAACCTGAAACATACATTCAGTTCAACTCAACTAAACAGTATCTATTAAGCAGTTAATATGTGCTAAGTGTTGGATAAAAAGGAAATTCACTCACCCGAAAGATTAAAGGTTCACAGAAACCTTGGAAGGTCATTCAAAATTGTGACTTAGAATTCAGGAACTATCCCAGATCATCTGGAGCTACCTGTATCATTTACATTCTATCATAATTATGTTGGCTTATCTGTCTTCCCCAAGGCTGTATACTCAAGGGCAGAGCACCTTACCTCTTCTTCGTATCTCTAAAGTCTATAGTGTCAGTGTCTAATATGTAGTAGGGGCTAAATAAATATTCCTTTAATTAAATGAATTAAAGAATAAACAGAAGAATAAACAAACAAATGGGGTGTCTCCTCCACCTTTTTTGTTTGTCCTAAGGAGTTACCTAACAAAGTATATAACTTTACTTATTTCTGTTTATGGTCTCTACCTACCGCTGGACTATAAGGCCCAAGAAGAGGGATCTTTGTCTGATTTGCTTCACTAGTATCTCCCAAGTGCTAAAAGTGGCCAAAGATAGTTGTTGAATGAGCACTAATCTTGTTCTAAAAAACTGCCAAGGGGAAAATTTCTGAAATTTTACTTGATAACCTTTCCAAAGTCACCTTAAGAGAGTCCTCACTGATATCAACTGAATCCTTGAAGTAGACATCCTAGTTTTGATTCTTCTGTAACATATGAAGCATATTTGGTCATAATCCTCATAATAAGGTTTAGCAACTATTTACAGATCTTTGTTAGATTTCCTTCATGGAGAGAGCAAAAAGGAGTCAATGGCAACTTGCTAGATACCTATTTTTACTAGTAATAAGCCACTGTCATCCCTGCTACTGAGGTAGCCAATCTCCTAGAATCCTTGGCCCACAGAAGTAAATAGTTTCCTGACTTTGGGTCTTCCACAATGCATAGAATGGGCACCTAATTAGGCCCACTTCTGGACAAAGCTGATGGAACTACAAATGGTTTGTAGCCCAAGGAAATAAACCCCTTGGCTGTCCAGATTATGTTTCCGATATTCTTATAAGGGATTAAGATGCTAGTCATGAATAGACCCTGTTCAGTTCTCAGAAGGCCTTAAATATGCCAGGTCTGAGATTTTTCTGAATAAAATGATAAGAGAGTTCAGTTATGCTTAAGGCTGATTCTTAGAAGATTTTTTTCTCCCTGTGTTCACAGCATCTGGTACATTTTATTTTGTCTAACCTCATTTATGAGAAACAAACTCAATACTTTTAAAGTTTTAACATTTTAATTGGAAATAGTTCATATGGCCAATTCAGTGGAAGCTCAGATAAGCAAAGTGCAATAAACAGAATGAAATATCACACATAAGTCTCTGTATAAATCAACATGGAAAGATATTTGAAAAGGAAAAAACAAATTACAAAATAAGTAGAGTGAGTGCATTGTCATTTTTTCTAAACTATGTAGTATTATTTTTGCAAATGTTATTGTTTTTGTAATACAAAAACAAAATTAAATGATAATGTTCAAAACATTTACTAAATCACTTTGTGGTCGATTTGTGTAAGATATTGTCAGCAAATAAAATGTTTTTAATGAAAAACTGTGGTATACAATTTACTTGTCTGAAGAAAAAGTCTTACTTACAAATTAAAGAACAATTAACATAGGTTTCAGAAAAACTATTACTACCAAAATAAAATGGATTTCCTAAGAAAAGTTCAAGTGTCCAGTGAAATCTTAAGAGGTGACCCAAAACCGGTTCTCAATCATATTCAGAAAATCTAATATGTTTACTTGCTTGTTGAGTCTTTGCAAGTCTAATCTTTTCAGCTTTGGTGATTAACTGTGGAGAAAGAAATTAGAAATTATAACGTATTGTATACCTAAAACAAAAAGATAATCATGAGTAAAAAATTTCACAACTATCAGTTTGAATAAAATTTTTTTAAGAGAGAAAGGTAGACGAATGAGATAAACTAAGCTTAGGCCAAATCAATTACAGAGAGAACTGTTTGGGATTATGGTTTATTAAGTATAACAGACATTACATCTTAGAATCACTAAAACACTCCCACTGTCCTTCCACATCACTGAGAATTTTTCAATTAAAAACAACCACTCCATGCTGGAAATTTTTAACCTTTTAGGAAGGTTCAGCACCCATATTTGTTAGTTGTTTCATATCCCCTTGGGCTTGAGTATTAATTACTTGAGTAATCATTATTTGAATGAAGACAGTGTATTTTTGGGCTGAGTGCTATATAAAGGTTTGCTTATAAATTTGAAAATTAAAATATTCCAACTAAGGATCTGCTATTAAGAGTAGTTATTATTTATTATACCCTTACATAAATACTTTATTTTTTTAATTTTATTTTTAAATTTTTTTAAAAGATTTTGTTTATTTATTTGACAGAGAGAGAAAGCTAGAGAGGGAACACAAGCAGGGGGAGTAGGAGAGGGAGAAGCAGGTTCCCCGCCAAGCAGGGTGCCCGATGCGGGGCTTCATTCATGGCCTGAGCCAAAGGCAGACGGTTAACGACTGAGCCACTCAGGCACCCCTCATTTTTAAAAATTTTAAAAGAGATTTTATTCTTAAGTAATCTCTATACTCAACATGGGGCTTGAAATCACAACTCCAAGATCAAGAGTCACACATTCCACTGATTGAGCCAGTTAGATGCCCTTTTAATATTTTTAAAGAAGGCAAATGAAATTATGTGGAATGTAGAAGACCATTTAAGATGGCTAAATATTCCAAAAGTTTTCTTGATGTAAAAATTTTAAATATCTTCTGTAGCTTTGAAAGAAATGAAAATCTTGTTCTATTAAAAATACAGATTCTAATTAAGTATTCACTAGAGGTTCATTAAAGTGGTGACTGTGGCCATTGGCAGGAAGTCACTTTTATTTTTTAGTTTCTTAAAATGTTTACTAAATCATTAAAAATTTACTTAAAAGTTAAAGAGTGTGAGTCAGCCTATAGATAGACTGGCTGGGGACAAGTTAAAAAAACAAGTATTTAACGAAAAAATTCAAATATAACTCTGTTCACATATTTTGTGAATTCTGCCTTTACCTGCTACTGAATATCTGACTATGGGTAATTTGTAGCGAAAAGACCTTGGTGATAAAAACATTTCAAATATGTTTTAAAAGATAAAGACAAATGAGAAAAGACTCACTCTGTTTCCAGTAGCTGTTATCTAATTTTACCAATGTGCTCAGAGTGATAGGGAAGACAACAAAGGCTTGGTCTAGCAAGAGTGAGTGAGACCCTATCTGGCAGATATTTCCTTCATCTTACTATCTTTTCTGAGAGGTCTTTACCCACAAAGAATAACTTTTTCCTTCACTTATTCCTCTTTCTGTCTTTTAATTCTGTATAAACTGATTGGGGCTTAGGAAACTGTCCCCAGTCTCCTTCTACTTCATAAGGTGAAAATTAATTTAGTATCAGTTTATTTATTTATTATCAGGATTTATTATCAGTGCTTTTCTTCAATTCAATTATGGACCAAGTAATCTAACATTACTGTGGAAACGTAAAGCTGTCCTATGAGAAAAGTGCTAATGTCATACTTTCAGCTGCTAAATTTTTTTCTAAATATGTAACTCCCTTTAATAAGGTGCTTTACTCCCAGCATTCTAGCTTTAATAGCCTCCTTACCTTCAAGGCTTCTGCAGTTTCTGCTGCTTGTGCCTGGAAAGCTGTGCCTTTAAAATCTCTGGCTTGCTTGCTCACTTTCCTAAGGTGTGTCTTAATGTCACTTTCAGAGAACTTCCTGGACAACCTCACCTGATGGAAAGCTATCTCATGATAACCCTTTGATTATTCTACACAATACCTGTCATGACCTGTCCTAAACTGTTCATCTGTAAACTTCATGAAACCAGGGAACTGTGTTACTCCTGGCTCTATCCCCAGT
This sequence comes from Callorhinus ursinus, assembly GCF_003265705.2. Lineage (NCBI taxonomy): Eukaryota > Metazoa > Chordata > Mammalia > Carnivora > Otariidae > Callorhinus > Callorhinus ursinus. The sequence goes on along the minus strand of NW_027397066.1, from coordinate 92,690,679 downwards.
TCCTAGAACAGTGGGCAACAAAAATGAGCACTCAAAAAATATTAATTAAATAAATTATCAAAAAAGTCGACTGCATACTAATTGTCTCCTCTGAAAAGCCTGTACAATACCTACTTTGTGTGGTGCCATATTTTCACTTTGTGATAGAAGTCTACTTTCATAGTTTCAGCTACGATCCTATACTGTTTATGAAACAAATCACGCTAACAAAAAGCTTGGTGGTACAATAAATAAATGAGATCAGAAAACAACTTTCCAAATGAATAACAGAGCTATACATTGTTTTCCAACCCAATTTATAAAACTCCCTAGTCAGTGTTTATTTCCTCGCCTTTAATTTATGGACATCAGATCTTTCTGGAAAACAAAATGACTAATTCCTACTTTTAAAAACAGACACAACTTAAATGAAACTTCACACCAATTAGGATAACAATTACTTAACAAAGTGATTTCATTTTAGTCGTGAGTGCTGGATCAATGATTTTAACATTTAAATAATCTCAAGCAGGCTTTGAAATTAACACCTCATAGACCTGAATGAGTCTTTAGAGAGGAAGGAGGCCTTCCCACATAGCAGCAAATTCAGTCTGTATTCATGCAAACAGAATTAACAAAGACCAGTAGGAAACCTCCCCCGCACCCAAATAATCTTAAATTCCAATGAATCCTAGGCAATGCAAGGCTGATGAAAGAGCACTAGATTTTTATGTAATAAAACAAAAACAGAATTAGAATCCTAAATCAACAAACCTAAAATACAGAATGATTTTAAGTGCTAATAAATCATAGAAGAATGCATAACTTTTGATATTTTTCTAATAAGCATTTTAAAATTTTGATAATAGTATTAGTTTTTATGTGCCCTAATTTGTCCTAAGCACTTCAAGATGTACTAATCTTTTACACATATAATAATGTTTTAAAAGAATAAACGTTACAGCTCACAAGCAACAGTAAGTATGATAAATTACTCGGTGTCATTTAAAACAAAATTACTGAGAGTTTTGCTTTAAATTATTTCATGTATTTAAGCTTGTTTCCTTCACTTGTTGAGTATTCTAGAGAAAAAGGAATTAAGCTTATCTTTGCTACAGCAAACTTTATTCATAAAGTTTCCCAGTATTATCTGGTGGAGGTTCCTATCTTTAAAAACTACACTCTCAAATATGTTGTGTTTTACCATTAAGACAATCTTGAAATAATCATTTACTACCAAACTACAAAACACAGCAGCAAGAATCAATACCGTTTAAATTGCCACCACTAGTTACAGTAAAAAAAACAAGAAAACTCTAAATTATGCACCCCTATGGGGAAAATAATTCTAATTTCATGTATTTCAAAATCTAAAAAAACAAGTATTCTCTCACAATCTAAAATGCAGTATATACCAGGTAAATCTTTGTTGTGTCTAGCAAAACCAAGGTTATTTTAGGGCTACACATTACTTTCAGAAAACATTCAAGCGAATGTTGAATTTAGGCTACTGAACAACAACAAAAACCAAAAAATGAATTACCTTCTCAGTGCCTCTTTTCTTTTCACGAGGCTGATTAAGTTTGGCCTGCCTATCTACCAAAATCTTCTGCCAATACCTCTGCTCATGGTCACCTTAAAAAGAAAAAATGACAATCACTGATACATATGAAGAAATGTATTCAAGGCATTAATCACATTTCAATAAAAAAACTATAGTTGTCTGATTATATTTAATACTACTTTATGCATATCAGAATATGAAAATTAAACTAATCTTACTAGCCAAACTCAGAAAATACAACACAATCACCCCTAGATAAGAATTATTAAAAAAAAAAAAAAAAGATTCTACGAATTTTTACCAGAAAGGATCTCAAGGTTCCAGCAGTGTTTCTTTTTAATTTCTGTATATGCGTTTATTACAGCTTGAGCATCCTCAGGAGTTTTAAATCTAGCATGGCACTCTGTATCTCCTTCTAGCAAATCAACATAAACAACTTCTGAGATTGCTGCCAAAGTATCCTGCATTAGAATTTAGAAAGACTTTAAATAAATAATAAAAAAGTTTCACAATAATCTTAAAATTATTCCCATGGTTGTGACAGAATGTACTATATAAGTCAGCCATATACAGTTTAAAATGAGGAATGACTATCCACGTTCACATTTCTTCTAAAATATACACAAATATCTTTTAATGATTTTTTATTTTTAACTAATCTCTACTCCTGATGTGGGGCTCGAATTCAAAATCCCAAGATCAAGAGTCATACACTCCACTGACTGAGCCAGCCAGGCACCGGTAAAACACACACAAATATTCTTAAAAATTGACTTGAACAAAGTTGGGAACTCCAATCATAACTTTCTTTTAATCAAGCACAATCCTAAAATATTAACTAGAATGGGAACACTGCACAAGGACAACAGATTTGTAGAGCAGAATGTACAAGTAATTTCCCCCAAATGCCAGATAAGAGGGTTCCAAGTCTCAGTGCAGTTACAATGAATGAAATTAAAAAATAAAAAACCCACAATGGATTGGTGGACAAGGTGTTTACACTCATCTATACAAAATCACTTATGATCTAAAATGAAAAAAATTAAATTTTGACTCACAAAAAAGTTTCCTGGGAACCTACAAAAATTCTAGGTTCCCAAGCAGATCTCTGGGATTATAGCTCAAGAGCTCATACTTTCTATTTTTTTTTTAAGATTTTATTTATTTATTTGACAGAGAGAGATACATCGAGAGAAGGAACACAAGCAGCGGGAGTGGGAAAGGGAGAAGCAAGCTTCCCGCTGAGCAGGGAGCGCGATGCGGGACTCGATCCCAGGATACTGGGATCATAACCTCAGCCCAAGACAGACGCTTAACGACTGAGCCACCCAGGCGCCCCAAGAGCTCATACTTCCTGATGAAATACCTAAAGAATCTCCTCTGAACAAGTAGTGGTCAGGCAGCAAGGAAGTTTTACCTATAATGCCTGCTGTGAGGGCAAATTAACGAGATTCCTGCATTTCTAATTATTTTTTCCCAGCATGTTCTTAGGTGTAAACAATGCAATTATGCAGGAATGTTACATAATTCTTCATCAACGTCCATTCAGAAAGCTAAAGATATCACTGGAGATTCCCAGTTTAAAAAAAACGTTTTGCCTACCCTGGCCTCCTTTCTTTTTGACTCAAATTTCAAGCCACAAGGAATTTAGATTACTTTTAGATGTTAGATTTTTAAAGTCTGAATTACAGAAAAACTGAGCAACAGGTGAAAATATTTGATCATAAAACAAGAAAAGTTTAAAACCTACAAAGCCAGGGACTAAGTCTTAACTCATCCCTACTCTTAGCATACTGCCTATCTCAAAGTAGGCACTTAATAAATGATTGCTACTTCAATGAAAAAATAAGATAACTGGAGAGAAATATACTTGCCAATTCCTCCCATTTCCCTATATACTTAAGTACTAAATTTAGACACAAAGCAAGACAAATAATTGGTATCAAGTTGACGAAATTTGATATATTAGGTGGTGTATTAGATAAATCAAATATAATTGATTTATCAGATAGATTAGTACAATTCAAAAGGTATTTACGATATGCACTATGTTAGGCCAATCTCCTGACTAAACCCTTCTTTAAAAGACAAATTAGCCTGGTAATCACAAGGGCAAGTCAGACAACAGTAAATCATCATTGTAACTCAATTTTTGTTGATTTTGATGATGACAAATGAAGAATGTTTAATTGATACACTATTTAGATAATTAAAAGGTCTTTGGTGAATATAATTAAAGTCTATGACAATTATTCCAAAGAGCAAACTTTACCTAATTTTATTTTTAAATCTTTTGCAACTTGACTAACCACAGCATCATTTACATCCTCAGTTTTTAATCCTTCTGACCTGAAATTCTATACTGCTACCATACTCTGAAATTCAAGTTGGTAATACCAATTTGGATCCGCCAAATCCCTCATCAATATCATAAACAGAATCTAAATTTATGTTAGTGATAGCTACAAGATTTTACAGGATAGAAACAGAATTTTAGATAGAGTGTTCACAAGATAATTACAGTGAGAAACCTCATTTATGCAAGTTAAAAAACGTGACTGGTAGGAGTCTATGCAAACCCAAAACATACTGCATGATGATGAATGTCAGTATAACAATTTTAAATATATTTGCTATGCCAAAGGACATTTTACACAGGAATATGTCAATAAGAATGAAATATGTTTTGTTGGTACAAAAGGTTGTTCGAAGATAAAATATGTAAGTAAAAAAAGATTGTAGAGCAATAAATGTAGTAATTTGTAAATTATGTAAAACTCTATTTGCATACCCATACAAAATTTTTTTAGCTTTCAAAATATTTTAACTTTTCTGTAATTGTTTCACATTTTTAAAACAGCACAAACTGAAAATACAACATTTTAAAAATAAAATTAACAAAAGCTCTTTTCTCCAAAAAATCCTGCATTTCTCCCAGGAAAATAATTTCTCAATTTTCAAGAGGACTAACAAACAAAAATTTTTTATGGTAAGTTAAAAATAAGCATATTATCCCTTTTATATGAAAATAGTCCTGACTTTTTTTAGGTCACAAAATCTTTTAAGAATCTATTGAAAGCTAATGAAAACAAATTACAAACTCTTTAGTTTGCTACAAAAATCAGACAATAGCAGATGATTACTGTAATGTTGATTAAATCTTCAAAAAGTTTTGACATTATTTTCTAAAACCCATTTTCTCTGAAAACAGATAATGTCCCCTAAATAAGTAATATTATGACAGCATTTTACTATTTTTATTCTTTTAAGTTATAATGACCACAGTAAGGCCTGTTCATTCAACTACACAACAGTCAACCATTAAGGGCACCAAGAAAAATAAGCACAAAGTGCAGTTCTACAGAAAGATGTTTCAACTGTACTCATTGCAAAATCTGATCCAGTGAAGAATTTCATACTGCAGATTTTGCTTGAAGTCAAACACAAGAGTTACTGTGGAATCAAATCCTAGAAGTATTTTTCCAGAGGAATCAATTCTGATTTGATTTTGTTTTCTATAATGCAAAACATTTTCAGACCAGTAAATTTTAAAGAGGAAAGAGCAACAACTATCCTTGACACACAAAAGCATTACCCTGACTTGTTTCCTGCCAGGTAGAGGCTCAGTGCTAATGATCTTCACAATCACGCCACTCACAAACTGTGGTCCTGCTGCATTAACCTTTTCCTGGGGACAACCCTCTTCACTGTTTGCTGTTGGTTTGCAAAGGAAAGACCAGAAATAAGCCTCTTACACTTAATAATTTAATACTTAGTAGGCCCACTTGAGAATAAAAACAATGATTTCTTAGGCTGATTTAAATAATTCAAATTTACTTAATTTAAATTTAATTGTAAAATAAGTAATTTACTAAATTATGCTGGATGCCATACTGCTTATTGCAGATTAGCATGAAATAAATACCAAAACTTTTATTACTCTAATTGCAAAGTGTAGTTAGAGGAACACTTGTAAAACCTTAAATAAGAAAACCTGTCCCGTTTCCCTTAACCGAATAATAAAGCACTTTACTTAATAAAGAAATAAACAGAATATGTAAAATATTCTAGAAACATTATGATTAAAATGTGAAAATTTGTATTTTCAACTTATAAGAATTCAAAATACATCTTAATATATTAGGATAAAATTACAGATGAGAAATTACAATTTTTGTTGCTATAAACTTGCTCAATTCATAAACTAGGTACTCATTACTAAACATGATTAAGAATGCAAACTTAAATCAGTAAAAAAGACACCCTAAGTCTACTATTTTTTTTTTAGTTGTCTGTATGACCCAATGTAGGTCTCAAACACATGACCCTGAGATCAAGAGTCGCATGCTCTTCTGGGCCAGCAAAGTGCCACAAAAAAAGAGATTTTATAACAACCATTTCAAATATTCTTATATCAAGCATAAATAGCACATTTGGGATACCATGACAAATCAGTAATTCCTCTAATAACTACCATTATATATTTAAGTTTTTAAAAAATTAAGATTTGGTGCTCGCTTCGGCAGCACATATACTAAAAAAATTAAGATTTATCCTATAATAACTCAGAAATAGTATGTCAGTATATAAATATGATATAATGCTACAACTATCATAGTGCTGTTTACTTTTTTCATTTTTTATCTCAGACGTAGTAGGTACTCCGTTTGTTTCCATTTTTGACTCCAATTTTATTTGCGATATTGTTTTTTTTAAAGAAGCCATGCTGGCTTTTTGCAGTGCTAAATACTCTTTTTTCAAATCCATCCATTCGCTCCTGTAATGAAAAGAATGTACTTTTGAAGTAGTGAACACAGATGAGCAAATAAAAATATCTAAATACATACATTCACAGTGTCTTGTAACCACTTCTAACTTTTCCTTCTTTAAACACAAACATTCAAATTACTTCTTGAGTTCTAAGTGATCCAGGAAATATGAAAAGGGGAGTTTAGTTTCCCCTGACCCAACACTGAGATTAATGTTTTAAACTTGGCAATTCATGAATATGCTTCAAATGTCTCTATGAAAACAAAAGCTTTGAATTAATTAGCTAGTAACAATTAGTCATCTTTGGGGGAATAATGGCCGATTATAATTTAAAGATTATTTGTTAAACTGCTTCCAATTTGAGAGAGAGAACATTCCTTATTATTTACTTGAATCAAAAGGAATTTCTAAGAAGAAAAAAACACCCCATGGAAGCATTTTATTTATTTACATACATTTAACATGTAGATGTTTCTTCAAACAGCTAGAGCTTCCCCAGATAGAAACACAATGCCCCTCCAGGCTCCACAGGCGCACTCATTGTTACTCTAATCTATGCCATCAAACCAGCAGATAGGGCCCTTTTTTTTTTTTTTTAAAGAGGAGGATATCTTGTGGTAATGGTCTTAGCAGTTATTATTGACATCTGTATACTTCAAAAAAAAAAAAAAGTATCCAGACCCACCCAGGATCATACATTCCCTGAGAGCTGATACATTAGAATAACAAAAACCTCTTGTAATGATTCTCTGAGATAAAAAGGCAAAAGGAATTCAGCAGTTAAGAATAGTATAAATACAAGTGCCTGAAGTCCTTGCCTTTTAACCTTCAAGAGGAAGACAGACACTTGGGAGTACGGTTCAGGAAAGCTAGGAAAAACTCTCTTCCCAAAGGTATGGTATTTTTCTTCTCTTTTATTTTTTCCTTGGCTTCCACCCCTTGAGTGGATTGGACTCCCTTTAACTTTAACATGGAAGTACTTTCTTTGACTTTTAAAATAGTAAGTGCTTCCATGTTTTAGTAGAAGTGAACCCAAATTCTTCCTCCTGATGTAATATGGCAAGTCCTTGATAGAGCCCAAGGGGATTCCCCTTTGCTTTAACATGGGGGTACCTGCTGTGTAAAACAAAAGTAAGTGCTTCCATGTTTCAGTGGAGGGGTCTCCAAATGGACACAGTTTTATCTCAAACCTTGCTTTACAGGTTAAAGAATACTAATGATTCACGTTTTCTCCAAGACTGGGCTCCCCACCACTTAAACGTGGATGTACTTGCTTTGAAACTAAAAAAGTAAGTGCTTCCATGTTTTAGTGATGGTAAGTCTTACTTTTACATTTTTAGAAGTTCACAAGAGTCCCTCACCGAACTGCCCGTCTGTGGTATATTTAAGCTTTATTTTTAAGTCTGTTAAGGAACACCCTCTACTTTAACATGGAGGCACTTGCTGTGATATGCTGAAAATAAGTGCTTCCATGTTTTAGTGTGGTGGTTCCTTTTTAATTCTCAGTTACCTTAAACCCACAATCTGCAGATCTTGGCTACATGCCATGACTGTTGCTAATATGCAACTCTGTTCAATACAAATTGGAATTGCACTTTAGCAATGGTGATGGAGAGGGTCAATTTTCATCAGAATTGTATCATCTACTTACTTTGAAAGGACTCTTAATGGTATAACCTCTTCTCCCATTTTGTGCCTCTCTTTGTGTTTTTTCTTATGCTTCCTTTTTGCTTTTAAAAGGGATCCATCTTTTACATCTCCAGCATCCTTTTCCTCTTCAGTAGAGACTTCCAAATCTTAATTTTTAAAATATCAAAAAATAAACACAAGTTTACATGTAAGCACCTTTATTCATCTTACTAACATTTACCTTAAAGTTGTCGATACCTTTGTTCTCTTTGGAAACTTCTTCTTTTTTAATGTTGTCTTTCTGAGTAATTTTCTTTACTTTTGACCTGGGAGTTGGGTATTCTGCTTCTTCAGATATACTTCTCTTCCTCTTCCCTGTTCTGACTACAGGTAAACTCGATACTTCCTGTCTTTCCCGTTTTTTCTTTTTTTTTGAGGGTGGCTTTTGGGGTTCAGTTGTTTCTACTTCTGATCCCTCAGACGTGGTCCTGGATCTTTTCATTTTACCAACGCTCTCCTTACTTGTGTCCATATTTGACTCTTCGGTCTGGATATTGTCTTCCTTCTTCATTCGGCCTTTTTTCTTCTTCTTCTTTTTCTTTTCTTCTGTAACAATACTATCATTAGTTTTCATTTTCCTTCAACTACATTTACTTAAAAATTAAATATTAATTACCTGATACTCGAAGCCCAGGAATGGGCTTATTTTTTACTGTCTTAGGAAATATACCAGGTTTTCTTGGTGCTTCTTCTGGTGGGTTGTTAAGAAACTGAAAAATCAAATTAAAACCAACCAATTTTGTTACTCCTTTGAAACACTTGCTAATTTTTTTGCTTTTCCTTTTAGGTTCTGGACCTACCTCAATAGCTTTTGCTGCTTGTTCTTTTGTTTCAAATTCCACAAAGGCAAATCCCTTTGGATCTCCAGTAGATTTATAATGTGGTATGCTTATATAAACAACGTTGCCACATTTCCCAAATACTCTTTCAATCCAGCTGTGATTAACATTTTTGGGAAGTAATTCCTACAATAAATTAGAAGTAATATTAAATAGAAGTACTTTCTCAAGGTCAATAAATTTTTACTTGTAATATAAAAATGTTTGTCTTTCTTTTACTGCGATCGCCAGCCCTGAACTTTTCTTCTTAAATGGCTTACTTACCACATACACTGTCCTTTCATCCTCATCTTTTGGTCGTTCACCCAGTGGCTTTTTTCTCCTGATTCTGGTGCCTTCTAAGTCCAGCTTTGAAATGGGCACATGAGGTGATTATGTTATATGGATTTTATTAAACTAATATGATTGTGATTCAATAAATTGTAATGTAACAATTCTTACCTCCACAACAGATGAACTTTTCAGTGCCCTGGCTATTAACTTTCCATCTGTGGTCAATTTTTTCATTTTGTTGAAAGACACGAGGAGTGATATATCAACATCTAACAAATGCAAAAGTTAATACAGAATGTATATATGCTAAACCGGAGTTCAAATGCATTTTGGTAATTAAATCTGCCTCTCTAGGTATGTAAACTGTCACATAGCTCTTACCTAACCATGAGCTTTTTAGGAGCTCCACCACACAAACTTTAGAATGTCATCAGATAACCCCACAAATGTCTGTCCTTAAAGGCTAAAATGAGCTATAATTTTCATGTGGAAGAAAACCATAATGTATAAAATGTATGCCATTCAGTACATGGCATGGTAATATCACATTGTGTTAGTATCTATAAACTGGTTGCATTTTACAGTGAAGTAAACTTACACCCATCTCTGGACTTTTCTATTTGTTCTCGAAGAAATCTATCCTTGTGAAGATTTGCATCTCCAAACCAGAAGTCCACTTGCTTAGCAATATCTGCAAGCACTTGTTTAACTCGGGACCGTTTCTTTTTTTCTACTTCTTTTTTCTTTTCACTGCTTTCTTCTTCCATTGTCTTTTCTTGATTTCCACTTTCAGTTTCCATTCCTGTTCATTGAAAAAAGAAAATACAGGAAAATATTCAGATTAGCCTTTAATTTGCCCGAGGGCTTAATAGACAAAGTTGGCTGGCAGAGGACAAACTTTGGGGTAACACTTGGCAATTAGCCTTGTGGTTTTTAAATTTTTTGATCTTTTTGTTACCTGTTTACTTTTCATTTGCCTTGTTTTTAGTTTTAAATTACCTTCTACATCATAAATCATAGCTTTAGTTTTTGATATACTTTACACTGTACGACCAGATTATCTTCATGTAGTATATAAACTCTATATCTGACCAAACTACACTTTTAAGTCATTAAGTCAAAGTGTAAGATTAAGGTAAGGGATTTAGATATTGTCCATCTTGACAAACTCATAAATATACAATCTCCAATGAAATAAGTTGATTCTTGTTTTTGATTAAATTTTTTTAAAGATTTATGTAATTGAATAGTTGTATTTTTTTTTTCAAGACTTAGAGAGGAAAGCATGAGCAAGAGGAGGGGCAGAGGGAGAAACAGGTGCCTTGCTGAGCAGGGAGCCCAATGCGTGGCTCAATCTCAGGACCCCAGGATCAAGACCTGAGCTGAAGGCAGATGCTTAACGGAGCCATCCAGGTGCCCCAAGATTTTATTTTTAAGTAATCTCTGTACCTAAAGTGTGGCTTTAATTTACAACCCCAAGATCAACGGTCCCATGCTCTGTACTGACTGAGCCAGCTTGGTGCTCCTTAACTGTTAATTTCTGTTCACTAGAAGCGGAATTCAAATGGTAAGCTTTTTCTTTTCCAGGGGACCTTCCCATCCCAGTGTTTCTTGGACAGCAATTCCCAAGCCCTTCCTTGAGTCACTTTGCATGCCTCTTGTTCCCTCAGCTCTAGCCATACTGGTGGTCATCTAGCTTTTCCTAAAATTCAGCTGGCAAATCTTCAACTGAGGGCCTTCTGAATTTGCTGTTCTCACTCAAACACTTAACCCCTAGATAACATGGCTGGTTCCCTTACTTGGTAAGTCTTGTTCAAATGTCACCTCAATGAAGTCTACCACAGCCATATTTAAAACTTCAAATTTCTGGACAGATACTCTTTATCTCCCTTATTTTTTCCCATTACACTTACCTTCTAACATTATTGTACAATTTTTATTCTTTTTCCTTCCTAGAATGTAATATTAATGAAATCAGGTTTTTGTCTGTTTGTTTACTGATGCATTCCCATTCCCTGGCACAGAGCAGTCACTCAAAAATTTGTTGAATGAATTGTCATCTTCACTGAATCGCTAGAGGTACATACACAAAAATAAGTAAACGAACAAAGGCTTAACATAGGGCCTGAGATGGTGCAGGTCTGCCTGAGAAAAACCCCTAAACATGGTTTTCCCATACTGTATTTCCCAGGCTCCCATAATAGGGTTTTCATGGGCACAGGAGAGTTAAGACATACGGAGAGAGTTTTTTGTCTCCTCTGTTGCACCACGGTGGGAGCCACTCTTAGTTGGTATGCAGGCCTTGAACCTACGCAACCAGAATGACATCTGAGATCTGTGGGAAATAGGGGCTAAGGCTTTTACATATCCAGGTGACCTAAAACCACTTTGGCCCTTACCTGTGTGAGTCACACATGTTTGTTGTAGGTAAAGGGGGGGGAAGTAGATTTGGATTAATTGTGGAGTGTGTGTAAGTGCTGGCGCTGGGACTCCAGATGAGACGAAGATGCTGTCTCTACTATCTCTTCTGCCTTGTGGCCTTCTTTTAAGATTTTATTTGTCATATTTGTCACAGAGAGGGTGAGAGAGCACAAACAGCAGGAGCAGCAGGCAGGAGAAGCAGGCTCCTGCTGAGCAAAGAGCACGATGCAGAACCTGATCCCAGGACCCTGGGATCCCGACCTGAGCCGAAGGCAGATGCTGGACCCACCGAGCCCACTGAGCCACCCAAGCGTCCCTGCCTTGTAGCCTTCTTTAACAGCAGTAAACATAGTATCAGAGCCTACTTGGACCCCTTCAGGCTGTCAGCCAGAATCAGTGACACCAGCAGCAATGGGGCAGAGAGTGACACATAGAAAATGTGTTTCAGAGTGACATCCAGTAATAGAGTACAAAGCCATTAAGGCATTTCACTTCCAATCTCCCAACTAAACTTGCATTCTCACCAAAATCAACGGAAGAGTATTTTGGCACTTTTAAAACAGGCTGCAGTTGATTAACCAAGTGCCAATTTTGGAAAATATGCAAGTAAAGAAGTATTTATTGATATGCATATAAATTGGAGCTACTCATCAGAATTAATTATTCAAAAAAAACCCAATTAGGTGTCATTTAGTGCTGAATAATCATATTCCTCACCCTGTATTCTCCCTTTAACCCATCCTGTCAGGCTTCCCTTTCCACCATTCTAGTGAAACTGAAAACAGTGATCTCTACTGACTACTGGACCCCTCAGCAGTATCTGCAGTTAAACTCCCTCCTTGAAAACATTTTCTTCATTTGGCTTCCAGGAGAGTTTTCCTCCTTCTCAATTTCCTTTTCTGGACCATCCTACTTTGCTCTACCTTTATATGCTACCCCGAATTGCATTCTGTCCCGGGTTCCCTTTTTATCTCCACACATATCCTTTATGAGAGTCTCTGACTTTAAGCTCCCTAGTTCCATGCTCATGTTTCACAAATCTGTATTTTCCAGCACTGACTTCTCCCATTAGTTCCCTCCATTCCAATATTCAATTGTCCATTTGACATCTCCACTTATTTACCTTAAGTATTTCTCTTAAAATGGCTAAACTGAACTATGAAATTTTAACAAATCTAAATTTGCCTTGTTTTCCCCATCTTGGAAAACACCAATCACAATATTGCTGAGAGCCCAAAATTCCAAAATCCTTCTTTTCGTCATATGCCACAACAAATCCAGGAGCACTGTTAGGTCTACCTTTATAAAACATATGCTGAATAACGATACTTTTTATTTCTTTTATCACAACCACTTGGTCCACGGTATCATTGTGTCTTGCCTGAACTACTGCAAGTACACTGTAACTTGTGCTTATTTCTACTCTTCTTTCATTATCATCAATTCTCTAGACAGTAGCCAGAATAATCATCTAAATATGTAAATCAGAGCATGTCAATCTCTCAGAAAAAATCCTCCAAAGGTTTCTTATCATACTCAAAATCCAAAGTCCTTACTGTGGTCTACTAGGCACTATTCGATCTGGCCTGGGGATATCTAACTTCATTTCTTACAATTCCTTCCAACAGGCTCACTCCAACTATGATATACTATTGCTCAAACATGCTAAGGCCATTCCCATTTCAAGGCCTTTGCTCTTGCTGTTCTCTTTACCCTTCCCACCACATCTCTAGGGATTACTTCTCTGTTCATTCAGGTCTCTATAAATGTCACTTTCTCAAAGATGCCTTTCTTTCACTCACTCTGAAACATTTCTGCTCTGACACTCTTAACACTACCCATTCCGTTACCACTTTGTATCCTCTTGTTGCTACCTGTAATTATAATTTCATTGTCTGTCTACCCCACTAGAATGCAAAAACTAGGAAGGCAGGGACTTTAGCTTGATCACAACCTAAATGTTTGTTAAATAATTAATGTATTTAAAAGGATCTCATACTGCAAAGTGTTAGGTATTTCAAGTTGTTTTGAAAGGGGGTAGATGTTTATAAATAAAAGCTACAAATTATCAATACAGCAGGATCCAATGCTAACTTTCCCTTTTGCAAAAACTCCACAAATTATAAAGGACAGACAACCAGCTCTCCAATTCCTTTCCTTGTTAGAGCCACCATCTAAGGAAATAAGAGGACAGAAGCACAGAAAATAAAAATTTTCCTGAAATCAGATTTTTTTTCTATCATTCTCATCTCAGAGATCTTCCTTCCTTCCCTCACTTAAGGGTTATTTTTGTGACTTGGAAAATTAAGTTCTAAAACTCTTGCCTAGTGCGCCTAACATATGTCTGCAATCTGTGATCTTAAGAAATATATTCTGTAGATAATCAAATATACCTTCATATATATAAAAGGAAGATTTGATTAACACAAAGTAACAAGATATGGTACAATTTACCTTCCCAGTGGAAAGGCTGGGGGGCGGAATCAGGAAGTTACTTTTTTCAGTCTTGATCTTGTAAGTCTACTTTCTCACACACTTGATAAAATGTAACATTATTACCATTTTATCATTTATCAATCCGTCACTAAGTCCTACCAATTCAACTTTTGGAACGGCTTTTGTCTCCCTCCAGTATTTTCCACAAGTGTCACTATAATACGGGAACAGTTTATAAACTGTTCTAGAAGTCATTTATCCTTCTCATAAGCTGTGTAACTTGTCTAAAACACAGACCTAATTTTATGATTTTAATGTTAAAACTTTCAACCTTAAAAATTCCTTAGCACCTTCTTATAACAAGTGTAAAAATTCTAACTGGCTTCTAAACGGGCTTTAAACAAATAAAGTACTGTGTAACAATGGCAGTTACTTTACATATATTGTTTTAAATCCTCACAAACACAATTAGGTGGTTTCTTCCACCTTTTTTTTTTTTTTTTTTAACAGAGACTTAAAGATCAAGGGAATTGATCAAAACTAGCTGGGTAAAAACAAGCTTGGGTAAGCAAATGAGCTCTGTTAAGTCTGACTCCCTCATATTTGCCTACCTTTTAGTAGAACCTTTTTAAGCCTGTCATGATGCATTCTATGTTCTGACTCAAATATTCTTAACCTGAAGTCCATGGAATTTTGGGTGAGTTTCAAACATTCTTGTGAATTCTGTGAAACTGTTAAAAGATTTTAAACGGAATTTAAATATAAATTAATATAAAGTGAATATATGCCAAACATTTCAGTAATTAATCAAGGAACAAGTTAAGTGTTACAAACTGGTTTGGGGAGGGGGCGCTTGGCTGGCTCAGTCAGTAGAACATGAGACTCAATCCCAGGGTCGTGAGTTCAAGACCCATGCTGGGTGTGAGGACTACTTAAAATAAATAAATAAATAAATTTAAAAATATCATACTAAAAAAAAAAAAAACTATTTCGGGGCACCTGGGTGGCTCAGTCATTGGGTGTCTGCATTCGGCTCAGGTCATGATCCCAGGCCGCATCGGACTCCCTGCTCGGTGGGAGGCATGCCTCTCCCTCTCCACTCTCCCTGCTTGTGTTCTCTATCTCGCTGTGTCTCTCTGTCAAATAAATAAATCTTAAAAAAAAAAAAACTACTTCGAAGGAGAATTAAAATATATAAACAATCAGGAACACTGAAAGGAATTTGTTAATAGATGCAAAAATGGTTAGGGCAATAATTGCAAAATTAATTACAAGACTAATTTCCATTATAATCATTTTCTACAACTTCCATAAACGTAAAATACCTCAATGACAATGAAAAAGATAACCTGGAAGTGAGCTAGACAAGATACCCAGTATTTCTTTTCTTGGCCATTTCAAGGTGTTTTTACAATTTCCCAACAAAATTACACGTAAAATGTCTTGCCATGTGCATGTATCTTCCTGGGAAGCTCATCCACAGCCTTCATCGTTCTTAGAGGAAATGGTGCGTCAAAAACGTTGTCACTGTTCTAGTCACGGCTGACCATTCAGGGGCACCAGAACACCCTTGCCTGTGTGTCTTTACTTTTTTGAATTAGTCTTGTCTTACTTACTTGCCTTATAAACCCCTATTCGATTTTCAAGGCCCACGTTAAATGGCATCTTACTCAATGTAGCTTTCTACAACCACTCTCCCCTAATTTGTCTCCTTACCCATTTTCCCTCAAGCACATTAGGGCGCTCAGTACACTTCACTAGATACTTATAATTTGTTAGCTCCCTTCCGTAACTGGATTTTCCGATTCTTTGATGACAAAAACTAGAATCCTGAAAAAGAAAATGACTAACTTTAAAACAAGTCCTAACCTTCGCTACCGTTTGGCCGCTAAGGCTCAGATCTAGGAAGTAAAGCAATTTTACCCTTGGCTAAGGCCCACCTCGGCACCCGTCCTTTCCCAAGTACGCCGCCAAACGCCGGGCAGGCCCCCAATCTCCCAAAGCCGGACAATACACGCCCCCAACCTCTGAAAACTGGAACTACAAAGGCTCCCAAAGGACTTTTGCGCATGCGTACAGAGAACTAGCACAAGCAAACTGATGGGTTTGTGGGAGGGGACGAAGTGAAAGGGACGACAGAAGATAGAATGGACTGCGTTAAAAAGGACTCAGAGGAAATGAAACCTCAGTCAACCTGAGCGACACTATCTACGGTCTACTTGGAACTTACTCCGTTCAATTCCCAAAATACCGGGCCGGTGATGGCGTCCTTCAACCTTTTCGGTTCCAGATGCTTGTAGTCCTGGTTCCCGCGTCATAGGATGAGCGACACCGCTCTCCCGTACGCCTTGGAAAAGATGAGCACGGGTCGGTGCGTCCGTCGCTTACGTCGCGGGCGTGAGCTGGCGCTGGGGGCGGGGCGTTGGATTACCCGGCTGGCCAAGGAGGCTCGCAGACAATGAAAAGTTTGATTGGCGGTTTGAAAACGCCGGTTCTGGTGGGCGGGCTGAGTATTGGGTCCTGATCTGGTGCGGTCCCAGGTTAATGACGTCACAGTCTTTCGCGGGAGAAATTCGAAAGTGGCTTTTATGGACAGGTGAGGTCAGTTGTTTCCTCGGAATGGGGGTGTATAGGCAAAGGGATTTGAGCGAGAGGAGGCGTCGCAATTTAGGGCAAAGGGTTGAAAGACTATTCCGCCAGAAGCGGACCGTTGCTGGTGCTATATGGAACCAGGTTTGGATAGTGACAGTCACAGCTTGCTCCGAATCTCTTAAAATTGGTGCCTCGTCTTTATCGCTTTCCCCAGCCTCTGCTTTGCAGTTTCCGCGTTAAGTGTAAGGACCAGAGAGGGTTTTGGTGTTTGCATTTAGGACTGACAGAGGGTAAAGTCTCATTGCCATTTGGTTACACAGAGTCACGGTAATTATTATTTTGGCAAATGTTGGCTTCTCTTGGTTATTTGGATTGAATGGCTTCTTAACAGAATATTGGGTTCGAGACTCTGGAACTTTTAAATCTGTGAACCATTCTAAAGGTCCTGCTTGTTCCAAAACAAAAAGACCAAAAACATCTTAAAAGGAAGAATGGCTCATATTTTGTTGAGAACACCGAATTTTATATATGAATGTATAAAGCAGCGTAAGGACGTGTGGGAATATATATGGTTGGGGGGGTATGTGTGCATGTCTGTGGTTATATAATTACCACATCTGAGGTCTCCATACCGCTTTAAAAACTTTGTACATTAAACTTCCGCCCGTTAGAGGTGGGTGAACACTTGATGTGGCTAGATGAAGACTTTAAGAAATTTTTTTTATATTTGCACTTAAATATGTCATTTGTTAGCCAATACCATTTTTCCTATTTAATGGTAAAAAAGGACTATTGACTGTCCTTCGAATGTAGGAATTTAGACCTCTTCTAAATATTTTAAAATAAAGCTAGCCTTTTTTTTTAGCTAGTCTTTATTTTATTATAATCTAATTTACCACTTATGAGGATATGGATCTTCACAGTTCCTTTTAAATTGTAAGCCCCGCAAGTAATATCTCTAATTTAGGAAAACAATGGGGAATTTATCTTGCAGTTCCTAAACAGAATATAAGTAATCTTAAATTAGTAAATACTGGATTAGTAATCTGTATGTTGTGGTAATATCTACTCTTCAGGATTCTGAGATTGACAAATATATGCAATTATATATATAATACAAATATGTAATATGTAGTATTATATATATAACATATAGTATATATATAATATAAAGTAGCCCAAAACTTTGCCTGACATACTACGTACTCAATAATTGTGTCATATTTGTGAGTATGAGCACCAGAATTTAGACTACTTAGTTTTTAAAATTTCTTTTTTTTTAAGTAAACTTTATGCCCTACATGGGGCTTGAACTCATGACTGGGAGATCAAGAGTTGCATGCTCTACAGACTGAGCCAACTAGGGACCTCTTGACTACTTAGTTTTAAATTCTGAATCTGCCATTTGTTTTGTGATCTTGAGCAGATTACATACTATTATGTACCTTAGTTTCCTTTTTTGTAAAAAAATGTAAAAAATAGTATCTATACCATAAGGTTGTGAGCATTTAAAGCATGTTAGGTGTCTAGCATAAAATTACACTGAATAAATGATAGCTGTTATTAAAGAGATCTCATATCAATAACTGCCACATGGCAAACACTGTGCCTACACCATGTAGTCTCAATACAGATGTAAAATGTCCAACACATTCAGTGTTGGGAGCAAGTTGCTCTAAAAGTAGTAGTGAATGACGTGTTTCTCTGGACCTCTGTTATCTTCTTGGCATTCATTAGGCATTTAGCAATTCCTTTGGGCTTGAGGGGAGGGATATGGAATATGGGAGTTTTATCTCTGGAAGGCAGTGCCTCTGTAGGCCTGTGTCCTGTCCTGTGAGCTATGTTATGGGGCAAGTATTCATATCTCATTTGCCTAATCCCTTATCTCTCCTATTTTAGCAACCAGTGCAATCTTTGCAAAACCCAAGTCAGATTATGTAATCTTATTCTTAAAACCCTACCGTTCGTACTTCCTTTATAAAGTTCAAAGAACTCAGCATAGCATAGAAAGCCCTCTGACTCATATTATTGCTCATTTTTTCAGTCTTCTCTCTCACTATTCACTATCTTACATTGACCCCTTAATTGTACTGAGTTCCTTGGTCCTGCCTTGCTCTGTCTTTCATAGGCCCTTGTTTATATTGATTCCTTTTTGGAAATACATTCCTGGCATTTTCTTTCGGTTATAATTATTTTAGCTTACAGCTTAGACATATTCTTTGGGAAGCCTTATTTGATGCCATAGACCGAGTTGGGTCCCTTCCTGTGCTTTTTTCTGTCACGTTTTATTGTAATTACTGTTTATCAGCCTGCTATACTGGAAAGTCCCTGATTAAAAATAGTATTTGTTCATTATAGTACCTCAACCTAGCAGTGTCTGGCAAATGCTAAAGGAAGTCCTAAATAAATACATGTAATTTATAAATAATATGTATGTGGTATATCTTGTATGTATGAAGGGGGAATTGAATCCAGAATTGCAAATTATAGTTTTATTGAATCATCCTAGGTCTTTTAGCCCTGTGTTCTCAAACTTGAGCATGTATCACTATCACCTGCAGGACATGTTAAAAAGAAGTACTGGGTCCAACCTCAGACTTTCTGATTTAAAAGGTCAGGGGCAGGACCCAAGAACTTGAATTTCTAACTAGATGCTGTTGGTCCAGGGATCATGTCTTCGGAACCACTACTTTAGAAAAAAAAAATTTTTTTTTTGGCATCTCCATTTACTACTTCGGTTCACCATCAGTAATCAGTTCACCATCAGTAATTTTTGATTTCCAAATTTGCCCACAATAACAGTTTTATCCAGTAGCATAGGATAAATACCGTACTCATTGCAGTGGTATTGAAAAGATTATTCCTTGCAGAGCAAATTTGTGTATTAGATCCTGGATACTGTGATATAGAAGGAAAAATTCAAAACGCAAGGGGGCCATCTTGTGGTGGCCATAGCAATTGGAAAATAGAAGCTCTTTCCGTAAGGAACTGAAATGTTGGGGGAAGAGGGATGGTTTTCTGATACATGTTATGGCATTTGGAAAAAAGCTTAGCACACTACTAATTATTTTATACATTTTATTTAGTTTTCTCTTTACTTGGCAAATTCTCTTTCAACCGGGTGGGGTCACTCTTTTATTTTGTATTTAGTATCAGATAATTTGATTACACCTGGGTTTCCCTTGGTAATCACATAGTCTTAGAACTCTTAGATTCCTCTCTCCTGTCAAGAGTTTGTGGGAAACAGTCGTATTCGATATTCTTTTCATCAGGGTTGAATATTCTTTGTCTATTTTTATTTTAGGTCGTATAAATAATTGAATAACCACCATTATTTTCTGGACCTGACTGGTTTATAATTTCAGAAGAAATAATGGAAAGCCAGGAATTTATTGTGAGTCTAACAGTTTTCTCTATTTCCTTTTTTCTTTTGTTTTTAAATCCTCTATTTTTAAATTTTTTTAAGATTTTATTTTTAAGTCATCTCTATACCCAGTGTAGGACTTGAACTCACAACCCTGAGATCAAGAGTTACATACTCCACTGATTGAGCCAGCCATGCAGGCTTCCCACTATTTCCTTCTTTCTTTCTTCCTTCCACATTTCACAAATCTCTTGCTGGGGTTGACAGATTGAACAAAAAACAAAACTCAAAACCTAAAGCAGGACACTTAGATAAATTTGAGTATCAGATAAACAGTGAGTAATTTTTTTGGTATAAGTATGTATGTCTCAAATATTGCCCTGTATTTTTTTTTTAAGATTTTATTTATTTATTTGACAGAGAGAGACACAGCAAGAGAGGGAACACAAACAGGGGGAGTGGGAGAGGGAGAAACAGGCTTCCCGCCAAGCAGGGAGCCCGATGCGGAGCTTGATCCCAAGGACCCTGGGATTATGACCTGAGCCGAAGGCAGACACCCAGCCGACTGAGCCACCCAGGCGCCCTGCCCTGTATTTTTCTGGCAACTTTTATCTCTTGCGTACTACTCACGTTAGTGATACAAAATCCTTTGGAACAAACCCTCTGTAAGCTCTTTGTTAGGAACAGGAAATAATTTCTTTTGAAGAATTGCCTTGCCTCTTCTATCTTGATCAGTGATTCTTAAACTGTTTGGTTTTAGGATGCTTTTATACTCTTAGAAATTATTGAGAAGCCCAGAGAATTTCTGATTATGGGGCTTATATTTATTGATGTCTTTCAGAAATTTAAAAAATATTTATTAATTCATTTAAAAAACCCATTACATTGAACATAAATTACTTTTTAAAAATGGAAATAGCTATATTTTCCAAAACAACAACAGGAAAAAAAACACATTGAAAAAAGTAGCATTGCTATACATTTTTTTGCAAATCCCCTTACCATTTGATTTAATAGACAACTACATTCTCAGATCTGCCTCTGCATTTAGTCTGAAATTGAATCTTGCAACACTGCACATACATAACCCTAGGAGACCACTATGCATGACGGAAGAAATGAGAGTGAAAAGACAAATAACATCACGGAAATAGTTTTGACCCCAAGACCGCTGAAAAAATCTTGGGAACCTCTAGGAGTCTGGACTACATTTTGAGCTCAGATGATGACTTCTGTGTAACCCAACAAATTTTTTCCTTCCTACTGATGACTGAGCTCAAAATGATTTTTGTTGCTCAAATAAGTTTTCAGTTTTCTCCTTAGATTTTACCTCTCCCTTCTCCCCTGCTGTGCCTTTTACTACGGAGTTTTTTTTTTTTTTAATTTATGTTTTTGTTATTTATTTAATGTAAGCTCTATGCCCAACATGGAGCTTGAACTCAAAACCCTGAGATCAGGAGTCACATGCTCTACCCCAGGGACCTCGACATTTTATTGTTACTGTTATGTTATCTTTTATTTTATTAAAAGATGTCTAAATATTTTTTTATATAGGAAGGGTATAAGAATATGCAACATTTAATACATGTAAGTAGAAACCATTTCTTTTGTACTTTTGGAAATAAGGTACTGTATACTCATCAAAAGATGAAGAAGTCAAAAGTGTGGCAAGATGGAATTCTGAAGATCACTCACTTAGGAAACAAAGTAAGTACAAGGCAATTGACTATGGAGTGCAAAAGCTAGATTCTTGCCTTTTGATTGAATATTAAGAAGACTCTGTAGATGATAAAATGTTGGCTATGTCCATAAGCTGATATCATTGTCAGCTTATAAAAGTTGTCAAATGAGGGCGCCTGGGTGGCTCAGTTGGTTAAGTGACTGCCTTTGGCTCAGGTCACGATCCTGGAGTCCCCGGATCAAGTCCCACATCTGGCTACCTGCTTAGCAGGGGGTCTGCTTCTCTCACTGACCCTCTTCCCTTTTGTGCTCTCTGGCTCTCATTCTTTCTCTCTCAAATAAATAAATAAAATTTAAAAAAAAAGTTGTCAAATGAATGTCACATTACAGTGATTAATTTGTATGTTTTAAAAGTTCAGTAAATATTATTTAATTTGTTTTGATTTTTAAAATTTGAATTAGATTTTCTGTAAAACTTTTTATTTGGCACATTTTTTCTTTACAGCCAATAAGAATTTAATGATACAAAAAAACTCTATTAAAATATATTTCTAACACCATAATGCTCACAATGGAATGGTACATATAGAGTTGACACACCATTTTTAGGAAAGCTGCCAATGTCTAAAATTATGTATAGAGTTCTATTTTCAGGTTTTCTTTGAATCATTTACTTTGGTTATGATATGATCCTGTCAGTCTTTTTTTGGGGGGAGGGGTTTGGTTTTTTGGGTTTTTTTTTTTTTTTATTTTATTAGAGAGAGAGAGAGAGAGAGCATGAGCTGGGGGGAGGGGCAGAGGGAGAAGAGAAGCAGGCTCCCCACTGAGCACAGAACCCGACACGGGACTCGATCCCAGGACCCCGAGATCATGACCCGAGCCAAAGTCAGATGCTTAACCAACTGAGCCACCCAGGCCCTCTGATCCTAATGGTCTTGAGAGAATTATTTACTGGGTGATCTTTCACTTTACTAGATATGCTGATCTTTCTCTATGGGTTTCTTTTTTCACCCCAAGTATCTGCATCTGCTGAATTGTAATTTTCTCTTACCAGTTCTCATGACCTTATGCAACAGCTTTGGCTCCTCCATTCTTCATAACAACTCTTCATTTGACTTCTGTGACACCACACTTTCCTGAGGTTGCTTACTGACATCTAAGTATTCTCTATGGGCTCATTCTCTTCTCAAACTTTAAAATTTTCCTTAGAACTCAGTTGAGTATGTACTTACACAGAAATATATAAAGATATATAAATCTTTCTCTTTAATCTCTTTTTAAGAAAAGATTTTATTTTGAGAGAGAGAGTGAGAGAGCACGAGGTTGGGGGGTAGAGGGAGAGAGAGAAGCAGGCTCCCAACTGAGCAAGGAGCCCAAAGTGGGCCTCCATCCAGGACCCTGGGATCATGACCTGAGCCAAAGGCAGATGCTTAACTGAGCCACCCAGATGCCCCAGTCTCTATGTATACATATATATGTATATATACATATATATATGCATGTATGTATGTGTGTGTGTGTGTGTGTGTGTATATATATATATATATATACACAGAGAGGAAAAAGAAGAGATTTATTCTAGGGAATTGAATCATGTGATTGTGGAGGCTGATAAGTGCCAAGATCTGTAGTTGGTAAGATGAAGACCCAACAAAGCCAACTGTGTAGTTTCAGTATAAATGATGGGAGGTTTGAGACTCAGGAAGAGCTGGTGTTTCAGTTTCAGTCAAAAGGCAGGAGAGCACTCATGTCCCAGCTCAGAGACAGTCAGGCAGGAGAAGTTTTCTCTTACTCAGTCTTTCTGTTCTCTTCAGTCCTTCCACTGATTGGATAAGGCCCACCCAGTTATGGAGAGCTCTGTTTGCTTATTTTTATTGAGGTATAATTGACATTTAACATAATATTAGTTTCAGGTATACAGCATAATAATTTGATATTTGTATGCATTGCAAAATGATAATTGTAGTTACCATCTGTCACCATAGTTAACAAGATTTTTTCCTTTTATTTTTTGTGGTGAGGACTTTCAAGATTTACTCTTAGCAACTTTTAAATATACAATACAGTGTTATTAATTATGGTCATCATGATGTACATTATTATTATTATTTAAGATTTTATTTATTTATTCGACAGAGAGAAAGAGAGACAGCAAGAGAGGGAACACAGCAGGGGAGTGGCAGAGGGAGAAGCAGGCTTCCCGCTGAGCAGGGAGCCCAATGTGAGGCTCGATCCCAGTACCCTGGGATCATGACCCGAGCCAAAGGCAGACGCTTAACAACTGAGCCACCCAGGCGCCCTGCTGTAAATTATTTTATAACTAGAGTTTTGAATCTTTTGACTCCTTTCATCCATTTAGCAACCCCCCTGCTACCCTCCCCCAAATGGATTTTTTTTTTTTTTTAAGATTTTATTTATTTGACAGAGAGAGAGAGAACAAGCAGGGGGAGCAGCAGAGGGAGAGGGAGAAGCAGGCTCCCTGCTGAGCAGGGAGCCCAATACAGGACTCCATCCCAGGACCCTGGGATCATGACCTGAGCCAAAAGCAGACGCTTAACCAGCTGAGCCACCCAGTCGCCCCTCCCCCAAATGGATTTTTAAAAAAACTTATATTGTCGTGTGCCAGGCATGCTTTTAATGTGTCAAGTTACTTAGTCTACATAACTCCCCTTTTAGAGTACTGTTTTTCTCTGTATTTTACTGAGGTTGAAACTGAGACACAGAGAGATCAAGTAGCTTGTCCACAGATCTCACAGCTAGAGAGTGGAGGAGTCATATGTAACACTAGGCTTTTTGGCTCCAGAGCCCATATCCTAACAAGTCTGTTGTCTCTCTCAATACTACAAATTTAAAAGAACAACTTTATTACAGTTGAGTTGATAATATATGAAGTTAGGAGTCCTGCTCCTCAGCAGTTAAAGATCTCCATATTCTGTTTTTTTTTTAATTTATTTTATTTAAATTCAATTAACATATAGTATATTATTAGTTTCAGAGGTACAGTTCAGTGATTCATCAGTTACATATAACATCCAGTGCTCATTACATCATGTGCCCTCCTTAATGTCCATCACCCAGTTACCCCATCCCCCCACCCGCCTCCCCTCCAGCAACCCTCAGTTTGTTTCCTAGAGTTAAGAGTCTTTTGGGGCGCCTGGATGGTTTTGTTGGTTAAGCACCTGCCTTCGGCTCAGGTCATGATTCCAGCATCCTGGGTTCGAGCCCCACATCGGGCTTCTTGCTCAGCAGTCTGCTTCTCAGTCTCCCTCTGCTGTTCCCCCTGCTTGTGCTCTCATTTTCTCTGTCAAATAAATAAACACAATCTTAAAAAAAAAAAAGTCTCTTATGATTTGTCTCCCTCTCTGATTTCGTCTTATTTTATTTTATTTTTCCCTCCCTTCCTCTGTTTTGTTTCTTAAATTCCACATATGAGTGAAATCATATAATTGTCTTTCTCTGACTTATTCCATATTCTCTTCTTACTCCACGTATCTATCATTGTGAAGTCATCAGTAAGACAAGCTTCTCAATGTAGAAAGGCTACTTATTATTATTAGTGAATTAACAATTAAAACAGAAAATTAAAAGAAAAACTAGTTTTGCTTTAAGCCTTCAAGTTCAATTTACAAATTCTATTAACTTTAACTTTCAGTGGGTTTAGTGTTCAGTCAACTTAAGTTGCACAAGCTAAATACTATTTTTCAAAGATTTTATTTATTTGAGAGTGAGAGCGCAGAGCAAAAGAGAGAGCACAAGTTGGGGGGCAGAGGGAGAGGGAGAAGCAGGCTTCCTGCTGAGCAGGGAGCCTGATGTGGGGCTCAGTCTCAAGACCCTGGAATCATGACCTGAGCCGAAGGCAGACACTTAACCGACTGAGCCACCCAGGTGCCCTACTAGATACATTTTTTTAAGGATTTTATTTTATTATTATTATTATTTTTGAAAGAGAGAGAGTGTGTGAGCACTAGTGGGCAGAGGGAGAGGGAGAGAGAATCCCAAGTAGGCTCCACACCCAGTGAAGAGCTTGACGCAGGGCCCCATCTCACGACTCTGAGATCATGACCCTGAGATCACAACCCCGGCTGAAACCAAGAGTCAGGTGTTCAACCGATTGAGCCATCCAGGTGCCCCAAACTAGATACTTTTAATAATCCGTCTATCAACAAACAAAATTTTAAATATTTTAAATTTACAAATTTATTTGATTTTAAGATTTTTTTTTTTTTTTAAGTAATCTTCACTCACTACATGGGGCTTGAACACACAAACCTGAGATCAAGAGTCAAATGCTCCTACCAAGCCAGCCAGGTGGGGCTCCTGGGTGGCTCAGTTGGTTGAGCAACTGCCTTCGGCTCAGGTCATGATCCTGGAATCCTGGGATCAAGTTCCACATCAGGCTGTCTGCTCAGCGGGGAATCTGCTTCTCCCTCTGACCCTCCCCCTTCTTGTGCTCTCTTTTTCTCTCTCTCTCAAATAAATAAATAAAATCTTAAAAAAAGCCAGCCAGGTGCCACCCCACCCCCCTTTTTAAAGTAATCTCTACATCCAAGGTGGGGCTCGAACACAACTCCAAAGAGTTGCATGCTGTATTGACTGAGCCAGCCAGCTGCCCCTAAGTTTCTTTCTTTAGCATTTTAGTTGCCCTAACAAACAAAAACCTCCCAATTAAATCCTTCTAGTGTATCTAAGAAATTAAACATAAACATAGTTATCCTTAAAATATAAGCATTCTAATGCCATTTATAAACTTAGTAAAATTAACTTTCAATTAAAAAGTAACCTATCCAAAATGAATTTCTCAGTTACACATTTGGCATCATTAATGTGTAATTTGTCTAATCTGTTAGATGCATGTAAAATGTAAATTGAAGCATTAAAATACCTTTTCTTTTTGAGAGAGAGAGGGAGAGGGAGTGGGATTGGGGAGGAGGGGGCAGAGGGAGAGGGAGAGAAAATCTTAAGCAGGCTCCATGCCCAGCTTGGAGCCTGATGTGGGGCTCGATCTGATGACCCTGAGATCATGACCTGAGCCAAAATCAAGAGTCGGACACAACTGACTGAGCTACCCAGGCGCCCCTAGAAGTACCTTTTAAAGTAAAAAATAGGGATGCCTGGGTGGCTCAGTTGGTTAAGCATCTGCCTTCAGCTCCTGTCATGATCGTGGGTCCTCAGATGGAGTCGTGTGTCCTCGGATCGAGTCCCGTGTCCAGCTCCTTGCTCAGAGTGGAGCCTGCTTCCCCTTCTGCTTGCCACTCCCCCTGCTTGTGTGTGCGCGCGCTCTCTCTCTCTCTCTCTCTCTCTCTCTCTCTCTCTGACAAATAAACAAAATCTTTATTTATTTTTTTGTTTGTTTTAAAGATTTTATTTATTTATTTGACAGAGAGTGACACAGTGAGAGAAGGGGCACAAGCAAGGGGAGTGGGAGAGGGAGAAGCAGGCTTCCCATGGAGCAGGGAGCCTGATGTGGGGCTCAGTCCCAGGTCCCTGGGATCATGACCCGAGCCAAAGGCAGACGCTTAATGACTGAGCCATCCAGGTGCCCCCAAATAAAATCTTAAAAAAATAAATAAATAAATAAAAGTAAAAAATATTTTTTGGGGGCGCCTGGGTGGCTCAGTTGGTTGGGCGACTGCCTTCAGCTCAGGTCATGATCCTGGAGTCTTGGGATTGAGTCCCACATCAGGCTCCCTGCTTAGCGGGGAGTCTGCTTCTCCCTCTGACCCTCTTCCCTCTCGTGCTGTCTCTCTCTCTCTCAAATAAATAAATAAAATCTTTAAAAAAAAAAAAGTAAAAAATATTTTTTGAAAATTAAAATAACACAAATTACTTTAAAGTCATTGATTGCATAATTACTAAAACCTATTCATGATCTTAGTTCAAAACATTGATATTTTTGGTTTGAATTACTGCCTTAATCACTATCCAGTTCTAAATGTTTCAGGAGTTAAAAGGCACTTTCCCATAAGAGCCCCCTGGCTGGCTCAGTCCAAAGAGCATGTGACTCTTGATTTTGGGGTCATGAGTTCGAACCCCACATTGGATGTAGAGAGTACTTTAAAAATAAATAAATAAACAAACTAACTTTAAATACAAATGTTATTGTCCCAAGTAAATTAGAGTTATACCAGTGAACTGAAGTTACAAATTAGATTCCGGCCTGAGAGTTGAGACCTAGGGTTATAATCAGTATAACCTTTCCAGCATCATAAAGGGACATGTTGAACCTTGTGTTTAGTTGGAGTAACAACGGGATCGCCAAGTCCATGCTCTTTAGAAAGGGTCTCGTAGTTGATATCTTGGGTTTAAGTCATATCATCTATTTCTTTTGATTTGAGTAGATGAATGTCTATGCCTATCTTCATATTTTTTAATAGTTTGTCTAAACTAATCCATTCACTGTTGATGATATTCTATGTAATTTTTTATTTTTACTTTTAAATTTTATTTTATTTTTATTTTTATTTTTTTTAAAGATTTTATTTATTTATTTGAGAGAGAGAGAATGAGAGATAGAGAGCACGAGAGGGAAGAGGGTCAGAGGGAGAAGCAGACTCCCCGCTGAGCGGAGAGCCCGATGCGGGACTTGATCCCAGGACTCCAGGATCATGACCTGAGCCGGAGGCAGTTGCTTAACCAATGGAGCCACCCAGGCGCCCTAGATTTTATTTTTTTTAAAGATTTTATTTATTTGACAGAGAGAGACACAGTGAGAGAGGGAACACAAGCAGGGGGAGTGGAAGAGGGAGAAGCAGGTTTCCCGCGGAGCAGGGAGACCAATGTGGGGCTCGATCCCAGGACCCTGGGATCATGACCTGAGCCGAAGGCAGACGCTTGACACCTGAGCCACCCAGGTGCCCCTATGTAATTTTTTAAAAAATATTTTTCCTATTTGGTTGGGCCAAGTCTTCAAAGTCTTACAGATTTTGTCTTATATTAAAAAGACATCTGGTTAGATTCTGCATATTCTTCATGTCTTTGGGTACAAAATCATAATATTGGGTCACGCTAGTGGTGTAATCCAATTTTATCTTCAGCGTATAGCATGTATTTATTGAATGTCTATTTTATCCCTTACGTTGGTAAGTCATAGGAAAACAAGATAAATTCAAGTTAGTTCCATGGATTTTCTGTGATCTAGAAAAGTTAGTAATCTCTCTGTATACTAAATAACACCCTTGTTCTCAAATCCAAGCCACTGCTTACGCCATTTCTCTTGCTAGTATTATCTTTACCTGTCTTTACCTGTCTAAATTCTTGCTGTCAGGGTTATTTTCATTAATTGAGTCATTTAATAAACATATGTTGCTGGTAGGCAGTGGGACAATTTAAATAAGACATATAAAGACTATGTGGAAGACCAGTTAATGTCACATAGACCTTAGTTTGAATCCTGGCTCTTCACTTTCTAGATGTATAATCTTGGCAAGTTATTTAACTTCTCAAGGCCTACAGTCTCTTTAATAAAGTTGTCTTGAGGATTAAATGAGAAAATGTATAAACCTCTTAAAGTACCTGGCACATTGTAAGAATGCAATAAATGTTAACTTAATAGTTTTTGTCTTTAAGCAGCTTTTATCTAAGAATATAAGGATTATAATATGTATAGAGATATACTTAGGGTTCTATGGGAGCGATATCAAAGTCTGATTCTGGTTCAGAGAAGTCTTTCCAGATAAAGAGTATTTTTTTGAGTATTTGTTTTGTAAACAGAATTGATAGGTTAGAGGGAAGGGAGCTAAAGATAGTGTCATAGCTATAACAACATAAAGGTATGAAACTATTAAAAATTTGGGCAACTATAAGCAGTTAAATATGCCTGGAATGAAGGGCTCATATTGGGAAATTGTAGAATATATGGCTTGAAGAGGTAGTCAGGAGTCCTATCACAAAGAACATTGTATACTCAGCTTTAGGAGCCAGTGAAGAATTATGAGCAGAAGAGTGACATAATCATATTTCTTTTTTATATCATTCTGGCAACAATGTATAACATAACTAAAGCTGTGTAGGATGAAAGATTGAATTTAAGAAGACTGTAGGCTAAAGAATAATGTAGACAAAAAGTGGTGGGGGTCTGACCAAGCAGGCATTAGCAATGACAATGGAGAGAAAGGATGATTAGAGAGAAAATGTGAAATTATTATAGAACCTTAAGGTCTTGGACATGGAAGGTGAAAAGAATCCATAATGACTCTTAGGTTTTTGTATTGTGATAGGATACACTGAGGTACTGAGATAGGATATCTCAAAAAGAAAAATCATAAGTTTAGGAGAAAAAATTAAAAAATTTTTTAAAGATTTATTTATTTATTATATATACATATATAGAGAGAGCACATGCACTCATGCAAGCTGGGAAAGGGGCAGAGGGAGAGAGAAAATCTCAGGCAGACCTTGCACTGAGTGCAGAGTCTGCCTCGGAACCTGATCCAGTGACCCTGAGATCATGACCTGAGCCAATATCAAGAGTCAGATGCCTAGGCAAATGAGCCACCCAGGCACCCCAAAATTAAGATTTTGAGTTCCATTTTGAACTTAATGGATTTGCAGTGTCATAGGAACATTTAAATAATTGGCTATAGAGACCTGGAACTCAGGAAAGTTCTGGGCTACTAATACTGATTGGGAGTACGTGGCTTTTAGATGATATTTGAAGCTTCCTGAGTGGATTCATACATTTTCTTTTTTTCTTTTTCTTTTTTTAAGATTTTATTTATTTGAGAGAGAGTGAGCACATACACAACAGAGGGAGAGAGGAGGAGGGCGAAGCAGAACCCCTGCTGAGTAGGGAGCCCAATGCGGGGCTCCATTCCAGGACCTGAGATCATGACCTGAGCTGAAGGCAGATGCCCAACCAACTGAGCCACCCAGGCTCCCTCCC
Organism: Callorhinus ursinus; assembly: GCF_003265705.2. Classification (NCBI taxonomy): domain Eukaryota; kingdom Metazoa; phylum Chordata; class Mammalia; order Carnivora; family Otariidae; genus Callorhinus; species Callorhinus ursinus. The sequence goes on along the minus strand of NW_027397066.1, from coordinate 92,660,191 downwards.
CTACATTTATTTCTTTAGCAGATGTTTTTTGAGCACCTGTTATGAGTTACACACTGTTCTTGGGGATGCAGAGGGAACAAAACACATGAACCCCTGACTTCATGGAAACAACATGGAGGAGACAGACCAGTAAACTAAATGAATATGTTTGTCTAATGGGTTAGGCAGACAACAAGGAGTAGAGTGAGCAAGGATGAAAATGGAGATCAAGGGGATTATGTAGGCCTTATTGGTCATTGTAAGAACTTTTGCTCTTATTCTTTGTCTCAATAGATTTGCCTCAATAGATTGCCTATTCTGGACCTTTCACATGAATGGAATTGTACAATAGGTAGTCTTTCATTGAATGACTTCTTTCATTTAGCATATTTTCAAGGTTCATTCATGTTGAAGCATGTTTCAATATTTTTATTGCTCAGTAATAGTCTGTTGTGTGGATGTATCACATTTTATTGATGTATTCTTCAGCTGATACAGATTTGAGTTGTTTCCACATTTTGGCTGCTATTTTTTTTTTTAAAGATTTTATTTATTTATTTGACAGAGAAAGACATAGCGAGAGAGGGAACCCAAGCAGGGGGAGTGGGAGAGGGAGAAGCAGGCTTTCCCGCTGAGCAGGGAGCCCGATGTGTGGCTCGATCCCAGGACCTGGGATCATGACCTGAGCTGAAGGCAGACGCTTAACGACTGAGCCACCCAGGCGCCCCTTGGCTGCTATTTTTGCTGCTATGAACATTTGTGTGCAAGTTTTTGTGAAGACATGTTTTCATTGCTCTGTATATATACAGAGTGGAGTGGAATTGCTGGATCTCATGGCATCTCTGTTTTTAACCTTTTAAGAACTGCCAAACTATTCTCCAAAGTGATGGAAACAGTAATATTTAAAGGGCTGGTGGAGAAACTGCTATAAAAAATGGCTAAAGACACAAGGAGAAAGCCAGAATATAATTACCTTAACTTCCTTTTTCTCCCTTATTGCTTCCATTCAACAAGTTTTATTCCTTATACCCCTTATGTCTCTTTTCCCAGTGCTGATGACTTATTTCAAGCACTGATCATCTCCCCAATCTTCCATGCCACATCCTTTTTTTTTTTAAGATTTTATTTATTTATTTGAGAGAGAGAGAGAGCACAGAGGGAGAAGCAGATGTTAAGCAGAGAGTCCAGCTTGGGGCTCAATCCCAGGACCCTGGAATCATGACCTGAGCCCAGGGCAGACGCTTAACCAACTGAGCTACTCAGGCACCCCTGTTTACTCATCTTGCCTCCTGTTTTGCCCTCTAATGCATTCCAATTCTGTTTTCTTCCCAGTTCCATTCCAGGATCCTCCTGGAAGAGATTAAGTTCATGAATTTCTTAGGCATATACTTTTGCTGTCTTGCACAGATTGAATAGTTGCTTAGGAAACATTTGAAATAGATATACTTTCTAATCCAAAACAAATTGGGTAATTCTTTCATTATAGGATTTATTCATACAACCATTTTTGATTTGCTATTGAAGATGTTTAAGAAAAGCAGAATTTGTTTCTTTTTAACATTTATTTTGTTTTAATATAGGCAATTTTATATGATGACAAAGGAGAATGTTTGGAGAGTATATTTCTTAAGTGCCTTGAGGTATTTTAACGTTTCTATCCTATTTTTAAGTTACTTAAATCTCTATATTTAAGTTAAAAAATTTCTTTATGAATTTTGTTAAAGAGTATAGACATGGTATTAATAGCATTAATTATAGCTAATACTTCTTCAGCATTTATTATTTGCCACACCCTTGCTAAAAACTTTTAGATATTGTTTCATTTAATCTTTACACAACGCTATGATTTTTTTTTTTTAGAATAGGAGTGTAGTACAGAAAGATTCAATAACGTCCATGTTCATAGAATTACAGTGGTAGGGCTGGGATCTGACCCCAGAAAGTGACTCTAACCTAATTGTATTACATGGTCTTGAAGGCTGAGAACTATAGTGGGAAATATTTTGGGAAATTATTCCTATATATAATATTTTCTCAAATATTCTCTGTTTTCCCCATTTGGGGAAAGAAAGGGAACTAAAGGCATATTTTAGTGTAAAGAATAAGGATATTAAAGTTTGGTCATTCTGGGTTCATTTCCCACTTTAAAATGCTTCCTAGCTAACCTAGCCTCTCTTTGTCTAAATTCTGTACTGTAAAACAGACCATAAGACAGACTTTATTACGTTGGTGTAAACATTAGAAATAATTTATGTAAAGTGCAGTTTAGTATGGTGATTCTAAAAGTGTTAAAATTCATATTCTTATTATTATTGTGTTGATTTTGGCCATGGTGTTAAATTTTTTTTTTTTAAAGATTTTATTTATTTGACAGAGACAGCGAGAGAGGGAACACAAGCAGGGGAGTGCGAGAAGGAGAAGCAGGCTTCCCACTGAGTGGGGAGCCTGATGCAGGGCTTGATCCCAGGACCCTGGGATCATGACCTGAGACAAAGGCAGACGCTTAACAACTGAGCCACCCAGGCACCCTGATACCTCTAATTTTAAAAAATTACATTTAGTTGTATGGATTCTTAGTGAACTCCTTGAGAAGGGGCATATTTGTCTTGCTTGTCTTTGTACCTCCTGATGCAACAAAGGGTCTCATATATGTGTTATTGAATAAACAAATTAATGAAAAATTTTTGCTTTATTATTATTCTTTCTGTGCTTATTTGACAACTAGTCTATAATAATAAATGAAGATTTAGGTATTGATTCATACATTTAACATTTACTTACTATCTGTTGTGTCTTGCTAGTGCTAATGACCTACTGGAACACATAATTAAATAATTAGATGTATATGATTTTAAATTTACTTTTTAAAATTTATTTGTTTTTTAAAATTTATTCTTTAAAATTTAGGTGAAGCCTGGAGATGACTTAGAAAGTGATCGATACTTAATCACAGTTGAGGAGGTTAAAGTTGCTGGAAGCATAGCTGTTAAACAGGATGTCATTAAAGAAGCACCGGAGTTAAATCCAAGGAGATTTATATCCTCTGGCCGGTCCCTGGGATGTCAGCCTGCTGGTTTAAAAAGGAAGTTTACTGTAAGTTTCTCTGTTGAAAATAATAAATCAATATATATTTATAATATTGTTTTAAGAAGTAGTGAATTTGAAACTGTTGCACTCTATCATTAAAATGGTACTTCATAATATATGTTTAGGTAGAGAGGAAGTAAACCCTAACTCGAAAAATCTTAATGCAAATGAGTATTTACATTTTAATCTTAGAAATTTTATATCCTTATTACTTTACCTTGCAAAACAGACACACTCCTTTTTCTTTTTCTTTTTTTTTTTTTTTTTAGCCAGTTCATTTCAAAGTTTCTTTATGGATAGTGGAACAGCTAATAATTGTTTTAATATTTTTAGGGTTTTCGAGGACCGCGTCAAGTGCCAAAGAAAATGGTTATTACAGAAAATGGTGAATCAGCTGCATCACTTGAGGCTAAGAAACCTGGTCCTCTTTTTCTTTCTCCCTTCTACAGCACACCTCCTTTGTTTTCTACTGCTGGTAAGAAAGATACAAATAATATGCCAACAGACCCTGAGAAGAGTGTCACTTACAAGAACAGAGAGACAGATGGCTTACATTTTTCTTCTGTTGTCTCTACTCCATCCTTCAAGAATAACCCAGAAATGCTATGTGAAGAAAATTATTTTTGCTCTCCTGTCTATTCTGTAAATAAGCATTCAGATTCTGTACTGACCAATGAGGCCATAAAAAAAGATGGTTTGACATCTCACTGTTTAGCAGTTTCACAAAATATCAGAAGCAAAGCACAGATATTAGCTCTTCTAAAGTCCAAACCAACTGGTATGTGTAAAGAACTAAGTTCTGGGATTACAGAACATCTCCCTCAGATACAACTACAAGGAAATGAAAACATTCCTACTAAACCAAAGTGCCTAACTGAGCAAGAAGAGTGTGCTGAGGTGAAGAAGAGCACAGACAGTTTACACTGCCAGCATCAATCAGAAAATACCATGAGAAATAAAAGCCGATGGGCCATGTATTTATCCTCACAGAGTTCACCTGTACATTCTTCTACTGAAGGTGGAAATAATAAAGAAAGGAAACCCAAGGTCCAGGGAGATAATACAAATTTAAATTTGAAAGACCTTTTGGTACAAGAAGGGAAACAGTTCTTTGTATCATGTGCTGAAAAGGGTAAAAAGTATAATGAAGACAAGCCAGTAGATGATAATGATCAATCTTTGGATCAGGAAGTAAAATTAGAAATTCCCTCATTCTGTAAAAGCAACAGCTTACCAGTTACCTGTAGTAGTGTGGAGTGTGATAGCTTATTATCTGAATCTGACATTCAAAAAAATAATAAAATATCTGTTAGACAAAATGACCAGATGTGTCTAAAAGGATCAATTCTCATTAGAGAAAATGCTCAGGAGATAACTCTATGTGGAGCACCAGAAAAGAAATATAAACAGCCACTGTCATTCCTGCCAGAATCTGAACATCTGCGAACTGAGTCTTCTATAATCAACAATTCTAGGCTCTCTGATGACTTTACCAACATGCTTTCTAAAAGTAATACTGATAATGGAAGTCTTAATAGTATTCCTGAACCTATGAGTAATGTAACACAGCCACTTGTGGAGGTGACTTTTAATCTGAACAATTTTGAAACCAGCGACACTGAGGAGGAATCACAGGAAGACAACAAAATTTCCCAGGATTCAGAGGGTTGGGTAAAAGAAGCTTTGGTTAATGTCAGCAGTTCAGGTGTTCAAAAGAGATGTGAAGATATAAGCTGTAAGAAAGTTGGCAGTGAACATTTGTCTCTTTTAACATCTATCAGGGATAAATCTACAGAGACATTTCCTATTAAAGAGACTCTGCCATCACAATTTTGTGATAAAGCTTGTGTAGGTGTTGACACAGGACCTTGGAAAACTGGAAACATTAGAAAAGAAATAGAAGAGTGTAGTGACACATTAAGCAGTTTTGACTCATCTTTAGAGGGGACTGATAATGTATGTAGAGATAATAATGAAAATGCTAATAAATCTGTTCAAAAAGTCAGAATTAACTATGATATTGCTTCACTACTGAATAAATCTAAAGGTATAAGCTTGAATTTACATTCTCCTTGTATAAACATTGCCACTAATCAGTCTCCTGAAAATAGCCTATTCTCAGAACAGACTGAGCCTCAGACTTTTATTATGGGAAGTAACTTAGACAAAAATGATGAACGGGTTTTACTGTCAACTTCGAGCAGCAACATCAGTATCCAAGAATTAAATGTTAATCATAATCACTCTGAAGAATGTATTGCTCTTGATAAATCAAATACCCAAGTTTCCAATTCTTTGTTTTACCCTCTGGAAAAAAAGCATCCTATTTCCAAAGACACAGAAGCATATATTCCTGAATCTGAAGATTTGCGAAGCATTAGAAGTTTAGACCCTGACCATATTGAAGTAGAAACTAATGGAGAAAGCATACAATATTGGAATAGTCCTAGAAATCCTTCGTCACTCTCTGGATTAGTAAATAACATTTCTCTTTTAAAGTCATTGTCTGAACACAGTACGGCTTTAGAAGGCTTGGATATATTGAAAAAGAAATATGCTACCTTTAAACAACAAGGAACTCTGTGGACTTACGAGCCAGATAGCAATCCTGAAGGTTAGATTGGCATGTTTGTTTTGGATTGTTCTCTGTATAGCTCAGAGGTTGAAAAGTATTTGCTTTGGAGGCTACATTAAAGAATTACGTAGTAGTTTTTTTTTTTTTTTTTTGAGAGAGAGAGGGTGCGCCTTGAGCTGGGGGAGGGGCAGAAGGAGAAAGAGAGAGAGAATCTTAAGCAGGCTCCATGCCCAGCGCAGAGCCTGTTGCAGGACTTGATCTCATGACCCCGAGATCATGACTTGAACCAAAACCAAGAGTCAGATGTTTAGCCGACTGAGCCACCCAGGCACCTCGGAATTACATAGTATTTAAATAGGTAATATGTGTACTTGGTAAAATCAATTCCAATAGAGGATAGTATAGTGAAAAGTAAGTCACCTTTCTAGTATAGTCCTTCAGTCCACTCCTCAGAATTAGCTACAGTTTCCTTCCAGGGTATCCTGGAAATATTTTGTGCATATATAAGCATATACAGGCACATATAAGCAAGTATGTATGTGAATATCCATTCCTATCATACATTTTTGGACATGTGTTAGAAGATACTTTTTTAAAAAATCATGAGTTCATATTGATATCTCTAATTCCAATTCTTAAACACTGGGTTCTTCCTGTCTTTCCTCAATTTCATGATTGTATTACTTTACTACCAAAATGAGAAAGGGCCCTGGTTCCCAACAACATCAGTATGTTTACTCCCTCAATTCTGCAATACATATCAAATGGCTTCCAGATTGTTACACTGTTATCACTACTAGCAACCTTTACAAATTTGTAAAGTTCACAAATCCTTTGATTTTTTTTTTTTTTTAAAGATTTTATTTATTTGAGCAAGAGTGAGAAAGCACGAATGGTGGGGAAGGGCAGAGTAAGAAGCAGACTCCCCACTGAGCAGGGAGCCCGAGATCATGACCTGAGCCGAAGGCAGATTCCTAACTGACTGAGCCACCCAGGCACCCCTTTTTTGGTTTGTTTTTGCAACGTATCCTGCTGAAAATAAAGAGAGTATTATGTTCAAAAGTTACTTGGGTGGGGCAGCTAGGTGGCTCAGTTCGTTGAGTGTCTGACTCTTGGTTTCAGTTCAGATCATGATCTCAGGGTCGTGGAATTGAGCCCCACATCCAGTTCTGTGCTTGGTAGGGAGTCTGCTTGAGATTCCCTCTCTTTCTGCCCTTCCCCTGCTCAGGTGTGCGTACACAGGTGTGCTTTCTCAAATATTTTTAAAAAGTTACTTGGGTTATTTTCTTCATTGTGGTATGTTATAATTTGATGTAAATATAGTTAAATTTACTGTTTATATTCAGTATGAGGACTTTTTTGCCCATCCTTGTTGAATTATTTTTATTTCCGATTATGTAAAACATTAACCTAGTTCAGGAATCAAAGCTGTATAAAAACATAAACTCAGATGCCTTCCTTATGCCTTTCATCCTTTTCTTACCTACCTGCTAGACATAGCCAATATGTCATACCTATGTTTCTTTTTACAAAAATAAATACCTCCATATTTACATTTTTGTTCCCTTCCTTTTCAACAAAAGATAGTATACTCTATATATTTTTCAGCACCTTCTTTTCACTTCATATATCCTGGAGTTTGCTTCATGTCAATTCATAGGACACATCCTAATTTTATTTGTTTACATCTGTAATATTCCACTGTGTGGATGAACCATCATTTATGCAACCTGTCTCCCATACTTTCCTATTACAAATAATGTGATATTAAGTAGCCATATACACATGTATATATATGTGTGTGCGTGTTTGCATATTGTTTGAGGTGTGTCTTCAGGACAAATTCCTACCAGTAGGGTTGCTGGTAAATGTGTGACCTTATTAGATACTTAAAAATTCCCTCCATTTCTTATCCGCACCAGTAATGTACGAGACCTCCATAGTCTTGCCAATAGAGTGTGTTGCCAAGCTTTGGAATTTTTGCTAATCTGATAAATGAGAAATGGCATTTCAGTGTATTTAAATTTGTATTTCTCTTACTACGAGTGAAATTTAACATCTTTTCATATGTTTAAGCATCATTTGTACATCTTTTTTCATGAACTGTCCTACCCTTTTGTCAAAATGTTTAATGGCTGTTGGTCTTTTTATTCTCATTGATTTTTAAGAGGTTATTTATTTATTTATTTATTCTTTAAAGATTTTATTTATTTACTTGACAGAGACAGTGAGAGAGGGAACACAAGCAGGGGGAGTGGGAGAGGGAGAAGCAGGCCTCCTGCGGAGCAGGGAGCCCGATGTAGGGCTCGATCCCAGGACCCTGGGATCATGACCTGAGCTGAAGGCAGACACTTAACGACTGAGCCACCCAGGCACCCCGAGGTTTTTTTTTTTATATATTAGGTATACTAACCCTTTATTGGTGATGTGTGTTGCAGATATTCTCTTTCATATGTCATTGGTCTTTTGACTTTGCTTATGGTATGTTGCCAATAGCATTTTTTAAAAAAGAAAACCAATGTAGGACATATTAATAAATATAAATATTAAGTACATATAATTGTGAATGAACAGGGTACTTTAAGATACTCAAAAGTTAAAATTGAATTCTTATTTAAATATCTCAAGGGATTCCTGAGAAAGATAAGAATAAATGATCGTACCTCCTAAAATATTTGTTTAAAATGTAGTTAAGTTTGATGGCAATTGATAGTTTATTTTCTAAATAAAAAGGAAAAAAATTTTCATGAAAAATTAAGTAGGGGCAGATATAATTATGTAACATATAAGGATATAAATTCCTATATGAAGATACAGGAATTACAGAATTTAGTTTTAAGAAATCTTTTTTCTCAGGGCGCCTGGGTGGCTCAGTCATTAAGCGTCTGCCTTCAGCTCAGGTCATGATCCCGGCGTCCTGGAATCGAGCCCCACATCAGGCACCCTGCTCAGCAGGAAGCCTGCTTCTCCCTCTCCCACTCTCCCTGCTTGTGTTCCCTCTCTCGCTGTGTCTTTCTCTGTCAAATAAATAAATAAAATTAAAAGAAAAATCTTTTTTCTCATCAAGTTGGAAAGAGGATTACAGTTGATTCTCATTATTTGCGGTAGTTATGTTCTATTGAATCAACACGAACACTGAATTACTGAAAAATGAGTCATTGCTTTTAGGGGTAGTTTCCTTTAAACCTCTGGTCAGAGCATTTTGATCAATTGATCAAAATCTTGTTTTTATGAGTGTTTCTATTTAAAGACATTAATTAATGTTGATCTGTTAACATTGAATTCATGGTGAACTGTGCTATGAGTAATTCCTGAAAAAAACTTCTCTTAACACACGTTTTCTCCGTAAAGGACATCACAGCCTTCTTGGACTTAGGAACACTAGACAGTATGCGTAGGGAACATTTTAAATAGCAAAGTCACCTACAAAAAGCCCCAAAGTGTAAAAAATGTACTAAATAGACCACAAAAAGGACACTTGTTTATAGTGTAAGAGCTCAAGGAGGCAGTTGTCACCTTGTTCTACCTCTGCTGGGAATGTATGTCAGGCAACTCATTTTTTGTAGCTCTGCATGTCTACAAATGACCTCAAAAAAAACAGGGTACTGATTTGCGGGTTCCAAATTTTAGTGAGTAGGTAGGATCTGCGAGTAATGAGGGTTGACTATTTGTTTTCTGATATAATATATATTTCTCTAAAAAGAAATAAGTTGGTTTTCTTGAGACAATCTGAGAAACTTGAATCTATATATTGGAATATAACAATTGACTTCATGGAGTGAGAATCGGTTTTGCCACCAATTTAGGATGTGTGAAAGTGTTAAAAAAATTTTTTTTTTCCAGTAGATTAAAGTTTTTGTGAGATGACTGAATATATCTTAGAAATGTTCATTTAGAGTTTTATTCTTGAGTGAATGCAGTAAAGGAAAAAATACAATTTTCACCAAGTGCCTTTTTAAAGCCCTTTTTAGAAATAGCATCAAGTTCCAAAATCCACTTATTTTGATTTCATTTAATGTATTCTGAATTTTAACAGGAAAATAATGAAACCTGAAATAACAATTGACTAAAACTGAAGTCTACACTAGATTTAGCTATGTTTTTTTTAACAATAAAGTTTTTTTATTTAAATAATCTCTACACCCAAAAAGAGGCTTGAACTCATGATCCTGAGATTAAGAGTTGCATGCTCCCCCAACTGAATCAACCAGGTGCCTCTGATTTTCATTTTTACAATAATTATTTATTTGTTTATTAATAATAATCACTTTAAAATTATAGTCTTCTTGGTGACTTTATAAGAAATTGAAATGATTGAATATTTCAATTTTATTTGATTGAATATGTATGTTTTTCTTTAAGAAAAAAATCATTTTTTTTCTTAAAGATTTTATTTATTTGACAGAGAGAGCACAAGCAGTGGGAGTGGCAGGCAAAGGGAGAGGGAGAAGCAGGCTCCCTGCTAAGCAGAGAGCCCGATGCGGGGCTCTATCCCAGGACCCTGGGATCATGACCTGAGCCGCAGGCAGACGATTAACTGAGCCATCCAGATGCCCCCCAAAATCCTATTTTTAAACAGATATTCAATTAGGTGGTGTGGCCTGGCCACCCTCTCCTCTGTTTCATTCTGTAGACTTGCCAACTCTCCTGTTGGTGGGAGACTCTATATGTGTTCTGACTTTTTTCTGAACATCTTTACCTCTGGCATAGCTGGTAGCTTTTTCTTGTATTCAGATCTCAACTTAAATGTCACTTCCCATAAAAGATCTTTCCAATCATCCTATCTAACATTACTCTCTGTCCTACCAATCTTTGTTACAAAGCTCTTTTATATCATAATCTGAATTTATCTGGTTTATTTTTTTTAATCTTCTGTCACCTTCCTTTTTCAAGAAACCACTGTTTTCCCAGTGCCTGGCACAATGTACTTAGAAGATAATTGAAGTTTTTTTTCTCAAACCATAGTTAAATGGGTTTAAGATAGAAATAGCATTAAGTGCTTTTTTGTTGTCTGTGTTTGCACATAGCAGCTGTGTAATGGTCTTGGCTTTATTCTAACAGTTAATATCTCATTTTTAGCATTTTTTAGTATAGGTTATTGGCTGTTGACTTGGCATTTATTTTTTCAATTAGTTTGAAAAAACAAAAGGAAGCATCTCTACTATTAGAAAGTAACCAAAAAATTCTTTTTTTCTTGAATTTTTTAAAAATCATTTTCTTATTTCTTACTTTTTTTTTTTAAGACTTTATTTATTTATTTGACACAGAGAGAGCACAAGCAGGGGGAGCTGCAGGCAGAGGGAGAAGCAGGCTCCCCGCTGAGCAGGGAGCCTGAAGCAGGACTCTATCCCAGGACCCTGGGATCATAACCTGAATCAAAGGCAGATGCTTAACTGACTGAACCACCCAGGCACCCCTTTTTCTTGAATTTTTATCTTGAAAATGTTGACTACACATAACACTACACAGATACACAGAATATTCAGTGAATCCTGAAATATCCAAAATCCAGATTCAGTAATTATCAAGAATACCTCATCTTCAAGTTTATTCCTTGTTTCATTCAGTTTTAGAAATAAGGTTTTTTGTGTTTTTTTTAAGATTTTATTATTTTTAAGTAACCTCTATGCCCAATGTGGGGCTCAAGCCTACAACCCTGAGATCAAGAGTCACATGCGCCACTGACTGAGCCAGCCAGGCTCCCCTAGAAATAAGTTTTTAAAGTTTAAAACACTATTATGTACGATGAATAAAATTTTATTTTATCTACTATAGTTATTAGGAAACCATTGACTGCAGGAGTTTCACAAGCTTTACGAAAGTTGCCTCATCTGAACCAGGATTCTCATCAGGTACATTTTTTTCCTATATTCTTTTATTTTGATATAGAATGTTCTGTTCTTTGTAATGAGATTACAGTAATATAGAGGGTCCCAATATATCTTATCTCATGACCCCCTCCCACCCCCGACCTTGTATCTCAGTAATTATTTTCATTACATCCTTTGGGGGGAAAAAAGGAGCCTAGCAGTTCCATTTATTAAGTAGTTAGTAGTATTAAACAACTTAATAAGTATTATGTCCTACTAATTTAGTAAGCTTTTTATTTTTATTTTTTCCAGTTTTATTGATATAGTTGACATATAACATTATATCAGTTTAAGGTTTACAATATAATGATTTGATATATGTATATATCGTGAAATGATTACTACCCTTTTATTTTACTTTACTTTACTTTTTACTTTACAAATAGGCTCCTCACCCAGCGCAGAACCCAGTGCGGGGCTTGAACTCACGACCCTGAGGTCAAGACTTGAGCTGAGGGTGCCTGGATGGCTCAGTTGGTTAAGCGACTGCCTTCGGCTCAGGTCATGATCCTGGAGTCCCGGGATCGAGTCCCACATCGGGCTCCCTGCTCGGCAGGGAGTCTGCTTCTCCCTCTGACCCTTTTCCCTCTCATGCTCTCTATCTCTCATTCTCTCTCTCTCAAATAAATAAATAAAATCTTTAAAAAAAAAAAAAAAAAGACCTGAGCTGAGATCAAGGGTTGGTGCTTAACTGACTGAGCCACCCAGGGGCACTCCCCCATTCTGCCTTTTTTTTTTTTTTTTTAAAGTAGGCTCCACCCCCAGTGCGGAGCCCAGTGTAAGCATTTTATTTTTAAATAAACACAATTACTAATGGAATGTATGCACTTGTTGGGCACTGCATAACTTTTCAAACCTTAAAATAGATTAGTTTTCTTGTTCTCATTGATTTTTGCATGGTAATTGATTTTTATCATAGCAGTTTCTGAAAACTCAACTTTACAAAGATATAATGCCATTGAAAGAGATGATATAAGATCTGATGTTGAGGGGCTCCTGGGTGGCTCAGTTGTTAAGCGTCTGCCTTCTGCTCAGGTCATGATCCCAGGGTGCTGGGATCGAGCCCCATGTTGGGCTCCCTGCTCAGCGGGAAGCCTGCTTCTCCCTCTCCCTCTGCCCCGCTTGTGTTCCCTCTCTCAATGTCTCTCTCTCTCTCTGTCAAATAAATAAATAAAATACTAAAAAAAAAAATCTGATGTTGAAATGAACTACCTTGAGTTAGTAGTTCATTTAGTGATCAACAGATGTCAAGTGACACTGTATTTCCCTTAAACTTATTTAAATTTTTAGATTTTTGTAATGTTTTTTAAAGATTTTATTTGAGAGAGAGAGCTAGAGAGAGCTAGAGAGAGCATGAATGGTGTGGAGGGGCAGAGGGAGAGGGAAAAGCAGACTCCCCGCCAAGCAGGGAGCCTGATCCAGGGCTCGATCTTAGGACCCTGAGATCATGACCCGAGCTGAAGGCAGATGCTTAACCAACTGAGCCATCCAGATGCCCCAAGTTTTATAATTTTTGAAAGATTTTATTTATTTATTTGAGAGAAAAAAAGAGAGCACACACAGTCCAGGGGAGGAGCAGAGAGGGAAGGAGAGGGAGAAAATCTTTTAAGCAGACTCTGCTGAGCGCGAGGCCCAATGCAGGGCTCAATCTCCCAACCTTGAGATCATGACCTGAGCCAAAACCAAGAGTCGGATGCTCAACCCACTGAGCCACCCAGACACCCCTTCCCTTAAATTTAAAACATTTTGTGCAGCTCCTGTTGAGTTCACTCTGGCATCTCAAAGTACCTTGTTGAACAGTTTAGGAATCATGGTAATACTATAAAAATTATAGTACTAATTAGAATACATTGAAATTCTAGAATTAGTGTTTCTTCTTGGGGATGCTTTTATTTTTATTTTATTATTTTTTTTTAAAGATTTTATTTATTTGACAGAGACACAGTGAGAGAAGGAACATAAGCAGGGGGAGTGGGAGAGGGAGAAGCAGGCTTCCTGCAGAGCAGGGAGCCCGATATGGGGCTCGATCCCAGGACCCTGGGATCATGACCTGAGCCGAAGGCAGACACTTAGTGACTGAGCCACCCAGGCACCCCTTGGGGATGCTTTTAGCATATCTGGAGGGATAGTCATTATATGGTACTGCTCTTTCTAGAAGACATGTTTGAAATAAAAGAAAGTGAAATGTTTCATTTGCCCCCATTTTGTATCTTACTCTATTTTCCATGTTACTATTTTTTTCTTCTTTTTTAAATACAAAAAAAAGTGAAGACAAATAAAACTTACCCTATCACTGATAGATATTTATTATTAATGTTTCCAGCATTTGGGGCCCATTTTTAAAAATATGGTTAGATTGATGTGTACAAATAGTTTTATATCTTTTCCCCTTAATGTATTGTTTCTCACATTATTAAGACACTTCTTAAATATATCGTCTACTTATTTGCTTAGCTAATTTTTTATTAGTTGGTGAGTAAGCTTATTATTGTTTTTATCTGAAAAATCTTCACAGAAAATTGTGGGTTGGTTTATTAGCTCTCAGCAGCCTGCTCCTGAGCTCTAAGGAAGCTTGCCTTCCTCTGAGCTCCCAGTCTTGGGCAAGGGACATTTTGGGATGGTTCCACCTCCTCTTTTTAACTTCTTTCTTAGGCTTCTTTTCATGGATTGGATTCTGTCATATAGCAGCATGAGCTTTCTTACACATCTCCTCAATCTTGTCTGGAGTTATATTGTTCTTTTTATATTGAGAGAGTTGTTTCTTGAAGCATCTTCATCTTCTTCCATTAGTAACGCATATAATCTGCAACGTTCTGACCCATGATGTGCTTCTGATGTACTTTGCATTGAATTCCTTGCTTTCTGAATCATTACTAAGGAATCATTTGGTACTGTGAGGAATAGACAAGCCTCTCCATTCACAGCTCCCTAAATTTTTATTTCCAGTAGTTCTGGCAAGCCCTGCATCCAAATAGCAGGTGAAGGCACCAGGTTGACCATCAGTGCTTCCACATTGCATTCATCTCCAGTCACCTTCCCTTGGCCTTCATAGATCTTGTCCATGTCAAATCTGTTGAGAAGCTTGTGGGTCAGCAGTAGGCTGGTACAATATGCCACAGCATAATTTGTTAGGCCAACCTTCATACCGTATTCTGGGAGTTAATGAGCTTAAGCTGCACAAACTATCATAGCTCCTATGTGGGCATAAGTAATCTGACAAATGATATTTCTGTTGGTTACACAAACTGTCATCCTGTATTAATATTAAGGTGTGTGGTATTTATTTTTATCCTGAATTACCAAGTGTTTCTGAGCATAGTAATCAGTTTCATCCTCTCGTCATCTTTTTTTTTTTTTTTCAGATTTTATTTATTTATTTGACAGCGAGAGAGAGAACACAAGCAGGGGGAGTGGGGGAGGGAGAAGCAGGCTTCCCACTGAGCGGGGAGCCCGATGCGGGCCTGGATCCCAGGACGCTGGGATCATGACCTGAGCTGAAGGCAGACGCTTAACAACTGAGACACCCAGGTGCCCCTTCTCATCATCTTCTAAATTTCACTTGGTATCTCTTAAAGTAAGACTTATTCTTGACAACTTTAACAAATGCCATCCTGTGGAACAGAGACCACATTGGTGGCTCACCAGAGACCAGCAGTTAAATATCTTTTAGAGGTTACCTAACTATCCCATCCTGTGGATATTCTATGCTTTGGATAAGCAGTGTCCTATTTTGAACACATAAATTATTTCTAGTATTTTGCTAGGATAAATAAAACTTTAGCAGATTTTTGCACATAAATCAGTTTACATTTTAAGTTATTTCCTTAGATTTGAGTCCCACAAGTGGAACTGATAAGTTGAAAGGCTAAGAACAGTTTTCTTGATTTATATTGTCAAATCTAAAAATCTTAACTGCTTTACAGTATGAATATTTATTTTACTTCACAATCACCAGTACTAAGATATTTTCAATTCTGGGGCACCGGGGTGGCTTGGTTGCTTGGGCGTTCGACTCTTGATTTTGTCTTGGGTTGTGATCTTGGGGTTGTGGGATCAAGTCCGGCATTGGGCTCTGTGCTCAGTGTGAGGTCTGTTTGAGATTCTCTCTCTTTTCCTCTCCTCCTCCCCTCCCTCTCACTCTCTCTCTGCCACTCTAATAAATAAATCTTTTTTTTTAAGATTTTATTCATTTGAGAGAGAGATACACAGAGAGAGAGCATAAGCAGGGGGAATAGCAGAGGGAGAGGGAGAGGCAGACTCCCCGCTGAGCCAGGAGCCCAACGCAGGGCTCCATCCCAGGGATCATGACCTGAGCCGAAGGCAGAAGCTTAACCATTTGAGCCACCCAGGTGCCCCAATGAATCTTAAAAAAAAAAATAGTTTCAATTCTTGCTAAGTCAGAATAGTGTTTAATTAACATTTAGTTTTTGCCCTTTTGATTATTAGTGATAGTGTTCTTTTATTTCTTATGTCTAATAGAAATTTATATTTTATTTGTGACTTACTAGTATCTTTTAGTTATTCTTATATTAACATTCTGTTCCCAAGATTATAACAGAAAAAGAAGTTGAAGCAAGTGAACCACTTCAGTCTTTGCAGGTGAGTTAATTTTTAAAATATAAAGTAGCCAGAAATTATAGTTGTATATATAGGTATGGCATAGTTTTATGTTTATATTTTATCTTGTCAGTTTCAATATCATTTGTTTTTTTTTTTTTAAAGATTTTATTTATTTATTTGACAGAGAGAGAGATAGCAAGAGCAGGAACACAAGCAGTAGGAGTGGGAGAGGGAGAAGCAGGCTTCCCGCCAAGCAGGGAGCCCGATGTGGGACTTGATCCCAGGACCCTGGGATCATGACCTGAGCCGAAGGCAGACGCTTAACGACTGAGCCACCCAGATGCCCTCAATATCATTTGTAATTAGTTACCCCTTTATACTTATTTAGGTGAGCCTACTGCCTTGTATAAATGGCCTGTGTGGTCAATAGGATTTGGTTAAATGACAAATCTTTTATCACAAGTAAGTTTGCAAACTTGCAGTCATCGCTTAATCCAAGAATTGACATTGACTATTGTAGCTGTACCTGCAACTCTGTTGCCAAAAAAGAACAAAACAAAACAAATAAAATTCATATAGTGGTGGCTCAGTCATTTTTCATCCTTATATAATAAGATCAAATGTATAAAATCATAATAAGCGACTACATTATTTAGCTTACAAATGATCACATTCTTAATTCTTTTTTTCAGTTGGAAAAATATGACTTAAACTCTTTCATGGACAGTTATCACAAAGTATAAACTGGAAATAAACACTCCTCCAGAATGAGTTGCCATTTATTTTTATTTTTTTAAGGTTTTATTTATTTGAGAGAGTGAGAGCATGAGCAGGGGGAGCAGCAGAGGGAGAGGGAGAAGCAGACTCCCCACTGAGCAGGGAGCCCGATGCCAGGCTCGATCCCAGGACCCGGGGATCATGACCTGAGCCAAAGGCAGACGCTTAACTGATTGAGCCACCCCGGTGCGCCTATGAATTTCCATTTAAAATAAATATCATATATTTTTAAAAATCTTGTATGTAATCTTGTAATCTCACAGGAATTAAAAAGGTCTTATCTTTTGCAAAAAAAATTTATTTAAATATTTTTAGCATTAATATAGGAGTATATTTGCATTTTTGTAATACCTTTCATATTATAACTTTCTGAAGCAACCTCTTCATGTATATTAGTGATAGAAAAACTTACAAAATTTAAAGTTAGGGTGCTCTTTGATGGCACTATTTTTTTATTTCTGCTAATTTTATTTCTACAATTAGCTACACATAGCAAAGCAGAAAAGAAGATGCTGTGCTAATTGGTTTTTAAACTCACTGTATTAGAAAATTCTAATTCTAAAATTTTTTTTTTAAAGATTTTATTTATTTATTTGACAGAGAGAGACACACAGTGAGAGAGGGAACACAAACAGGGGGAGTGGTAGAAGGAGAAACAGACTTCTCACGGAGCAGGGAGCCCGATGCAGGGCTTGATCCCAGGACCCTGGGATCATGACCTGAGCTGAAGGCAGACGCTTAATGACTGAGCCACCCAGGCGCCCCTAATTCTAAAATTTGAGTTGAATGTTTTCAAGAGTAGTTGGCCGATGTGCTAATGTATTGTGTTATTAATGGAAGGTTATCATTATTTGAAGAAATATGCTACTTTACCTCTTCTGTCTATTGAGGAAATTTTTTTCTCTATATTTTTTAAAAATAAAAATTGTTTTCTTGTTTAAATTCCTTTTCAAAGTCTAATTCATAGTAGAAATTATTATTTTATATAGTTACTTGATTAACTAAACATGACTAGTTGCCGTTGTCTGTATCTTGTGCTTTTATGGTTGCTAGAAAATGGTTTATTTTATTTTTATTTATTTTATTTTATTTTTATTTTTAATGTAGGCTCCATGCTCAACATGGGGCTTGAACTCATGATCCCGAGATTAAGAGTCACCTGCTCTGCTGGGGCGCCTGGGTGGCAGCCAGTTAAGCAGCAAACTCTGGATTTTGGTTTAGGTCATGATCAAACCCTGTGTGAGGCTCAGTGCTCAGTGGGGAGTCTGCTTGAGGATTCTTTCTCTTTCTCCTTCTCCCCCTCCCCTTGGCATTTGCTCTCTCTCTAAAATAAATAAATCTTAAAAAAAAAAAAGGGTCACATGCTCTACTGACTGAGCCAGCCAGGTACTCTGATTCATTCTTTAAATAAACTGTTAACACTGTTTACAATTTTTCCTCCTTTGGTTTCATACTAATTTTTGAATTAAATAATCTGCATTAATATTAAATATTAGGTTAGATGGTGATTATTAGGTATGTGAGAATTTTTTCTAGTGTTAAAATATTTAACTAAAATTTTAGAATTAGTGTCGCATGGGTGGCTTAGTTGGTTAAACATCTGACTCTTAATTTCAGCTCTGGTCATGATCTCAGGGCTGTGAGATTGAGCCCTAAGTCCAGCTCCATGCTTAGTGGGGACTCTGCCCAGGATTCTCTCTCTCCTGGGCACCTGGGTGACTCCTTGGGTTAAGCATCTGCCGTAGGCTCAGGTCACAATCTCAGGCCTCAGGGGCAGGCTCCCTGCTCAGCGGGGAGTCTGCTTGTCCTTCTCCCTCTGCCCTCCCCCCATTCATGTGCACGCTTGCACTTTGTCTTTTGAAAAACAAACTGAGGTTTCTAGAGGGGAGGAGGGTAGGGGGATGGGGTAGCCTGGTGATGGGTATTAAAGAGGGCACGTTCTGCATGGAGCACTGGGTGTTATGAACAAACAATGAATCATGGAACACTACACCAAAACAAATTATGTAATATATGGTGATTAACATAACAAAAAAATTAAAAAAAATAAAATCTTAAAAAAAATAAGATGCTCTCTCTCCCTCTGCCCCTTCCCTCTGTGTGTGCGTGTCTTCTCTCCCTCTCTCTCTCTCAAAATAATTTAAAAAAATTTTAGAATTAGAATTTTTTATTGCTGGGTTTTAAAATTAATTAGCGTAGTACCTTATCTGCTGGAGAACTCCTTTGCTAGATGTAGCTTATTATATGTATGTATAGGGCGCCTGGGTGGCTCAGTTGGTTGAGCGACTGCCTTCGGCTCAGGTCATGATCCTGGAGTCCCGGGATCGAGTCCCACATCGGGCTCCCTGCTCGGCAGGGAGTCTGCTTCTCCCTCTGACCCTCTCCCCTCTCATGCTCTCTCTCTGTCTCATTCTCTCTCTCAAATAAATAAATAAAAACTTAAAAAAAAATAAAAATCTTTTAAAAAAATTATATGTATGTATATACAGAAGTAAGATTTTCAAATGGCATACTTTAAGTTTTGGGAGTATTTTCCCATCAAACTCATGAGCTGCCTACAGAACTCTTCTAGCTAACACACTTATTGATATTTTATTCTAGTTCTTTTCCTTGGGAGATGAAGTGACTGCCTTTCTAGATGTTATCACTACACAGTTAGAGAGAAAAACCTGTGACCCTAAGGTAAAATATGTGAACAACTTTGGGATTTTCTAATCCACTGTCTTTTCCTGTTGTTTTTTATACCACTCTCAGAGTTTTCATGGTCAGAAGGTTAATGAGCATAACGAATTAACCTGGTTTTAGGAACAAGAAAAACTAATGACTGCTACCCCTTGTTTGATCTTGAGCCCTTTCTCTTTACTAGTGAACTAATAATGCATCATGCGTATATATGATGCATACCCTAGAGGTTGGACAGGAAGATAAATAAAGTATAAATAATGAATGTTCTGCGGAGAACAAAATGAAGATCTTTATAGCCTTGAACATATTATAGTCTCCTCTACCAGTCCTACTTCTGTAGAAGTATATATAACCCAAGCTCTACGTAGTGCCATCTACTCCATATCAAAAATTCGGAGGGAAAATAGCATATAAATAGTTGGGTTTTATAAATACTGATTCTATTCCCAAAACTCAACAGACCTTTAGAAGAGATCTACATAGAAGCATAGAAAACAGGGCATCTGTTTGCTTGTAGAGAATGTATATTCACCATCAAACAAATCAGAAATATAGAGTCTAACAGTTGAGACTTTTTTAATTGAAATGTGTATGTTTTAAAATTTAGATATTTTCAGCCAAAGTATAAGGGACATTTTAGATTTAATTTTCCTTTCAAATGTGTGATTTAGAATCTTCATCTTAAAATAAGAGAATATTCAGATTATTTACTATCATAATTTTGTTAATTTATCAGTTAGAAGTAAATTCATCCTTTACATTCCTTTGGCTCTATTAGCAATCTTAATTTTCCACTTTCTGGGTAGGCTTTGTCACCCTGTGAGGAATAAAAATCCTAGAACCCTCAAGGGGCAACAGAGAAAGCCATTTGAAGCCTGAAAGCTGATCAGGTCTCTGAGGAGATCCTAGTACCTCTCTGAAGTACATGTCTGTATTGGCATCATATCCTCAGGCCTCTGTTCTCAGAGCAATAGGATCAGATCTTCTGGGAGAGAACCCACCATCCCCCTTCTGTGAAGCCTGATAGTTTACAAAATGCGTGAACAAAGGAAAATCCTTCCTGTATTTCTTCCCTTACTTCCTATTATCATATGTTTATTGACTGCCTCCGATATGCCAAGCATGGTGTTAAATGCACGTGATACCCTGATGAAACAAACAGGTCTCTTCCCTCAAGGAGCTTACAGTACAGTTAGGGTATATATGAAAAGAAACTTCATTGTAGTATAATGTGATAAGTCTATAATGGAAAGTTGTATAATGTACAGGGGAAGCATAGAGAAAGGAACAACTATATCTTTCTGGTTTAATTAGTCCATTATAACTATACTTCTTATGCTCCTAATAAAAAATTCATATTAATGTTGAACTTGAATTCAATTAAATCAATAACCGAATTATGTTTTATAATTAGCATGTGTTAGGATAATTAGTTTTTCTGGTTTTCAGTATTTGTCACTTAGTAATTATTTACATTAAGTAGTATTTATTTATTTATTTATTTTTTAATTTTTTAAAGATTTTATTTATTGAGAGAGAGCATGAGAGGGGGGAGGGTCAGAGGGAGAAGCAGACTCCCTGCTGAGCAGGGAGTCCGATGTGGGACTCGATCCCGGGACTCCAGGATCATGACCTGAGCCGAAGGCAGTCGCTTAACCAACTGAGCCACCCAGGCGCCCTACATTAAGTAGTATTTAATAGAAAGCTAAATTGTTATTTATTTCCTGTGTATATATACATTGTGACTATATATCAATATGTATTTATTGCAATACTCATTTTTAATAATTTACTTGTAGCCTGTTGAGTTTCAAGGGCACCAAGTGAAAGGATCAGCTACTAGTACTGTGATGGTCAGAGGACACAGCTCACAGCTAGAATGCGGTCAGTTTCCAGATAGTATTGAATATGAAAACTGCACGACAGACACTTGTTTATTGACACCAAAATTGACTAGCGCTTGTGTGCAGATTGATTTCTTGCAGGTAAAAATATTTTTTATAGTTGCACCTTGCCAAACCATTTTCTTTATGTCAATACTAAATTTTATGAAGAGATTATATTTAAATCCTTGAACAAATATAAGTTATCTGTATCCCCACTTCTCTAAGTATGACACCAAGCACCTCTCAATTGTTACCAAATAGAGGTCATAAGAGAATGATATGCATATATTAGAAACAATGTCTGTTAAAGAGATTCACATTTTTTTCTTTCCTAAAGATTTTATTTATTTATTTGAGAGAGAGACAGAGACAGAGCACAAGCAGGGAGGAGAGGGAGAAGCAGGCTCCCTGCTGGGCAGGGAGCCCAATGTGGGACTTGATCCCAGGACCCTGGGATCATGACCTGAGCCAAAGGCAGACGCTTAACCGACTGAGCCACTGGTTCAGGCACCCCAATCTTTTTATTAAAGCATAATGCACATACAAAATAAGTGCACAGACCATAAGTACACAGCTCAATAATTACCACAAAGTGAACACACTCATGTAACCTCCACTCTTAAGAAATAGAACATTAACAGCATCCCAGAAGTCCCCTGGCCCCCTTTCAACCACTATCTCTTTCTATTCCCTCCAAAGATAATCACTATCTTGACTTTTAATACCATATATTAGTTTTGCTTTTATTAAGATTTTATTTATTTGAGAGAGAGAGAGAGAGCAAGTGAGAAAGAGCACGAACAGGGGGAGAGGGAGAAGAAGACTCCCCGCTGAGCAGGGACCCTGATGCGGGGCTCGATCCCAGGACCCCGAGATCATTACCTGAGCTGAAGGCAGACTCTTAACTGAGTGAGCCACTCATGTGCTCTAGTTTTGCTTTTAAAACTTGATGTAAATAGAGTAATATACAATGTATTTTTTGTGTCTGGTTCTTTTTGTTCAACATTGCACTTTGAAATTCATCCATGGAGTTGCCTGTGTCTGTAGTTTATTCCTTTTCATTGCTGGTGTACTATTCCACTGTATGAATACACTTCAATTATCCATTCTTCAGTTGTTTGCATTTGGGGCCTATTACCGATAATGCTGATATGAATGTTCATGTGCTGTCATGAACGTGTACACACGTGACATGTTTCTGTTAGTTATACTACATTGGAGTGGGATTATTGAGTCACCAGGTATGTGTATCTTTACTTTTAGTATATAATGCCAAACTGCTTTCCAAAAATGGTTATTATAGTTAACATTTCTATCAGAAGTATGTAAGAGTTCCCATTACTCTATATCTTCATCAACGCTTGGGGCTGAAAGTTTTTGATTTGAATTTTAGCTATTCTGGTAGATATGTAGTGGTATTTCATTGTGGTTTTAGTTTGCATTTTCCTGCCTAATAATGAGGTTAGGACCTTTATGTGCGCTTATTGGCCTTCTCTGTATTCTCTTTGGGGATGAAGTATTTGTTCAGGTTTCTTCCTCAGTTTTTTAAAAAGTATTTATTTATTTGAGAGAGAACACACGCACGCACGTGCACATATAGGGGAGGGGCAGAGGGAGAAAAGCAGACTCCCTTGTTAGCTTGGAGGAGCCCAATGCGGGGCTCAATTTCAGGACCCCAGGATCATGACCTGAGCCAAAATCAAGAGTTGGACACTTAACCAGCTGAGCCACCCAGGCACCCACCCCTTCTTAGTTTTTCATTGATGTGTTTTTCTTTCTAATTAATTTTTGGAATTCTTTATATAATGGATATATACTCATTGTCAGTTGTATACTTTGTAGATATCTTCCCTGACTCTGTCTTTCACTCTTTTTTCTGTTTAGTTTCAACATTTTTTTTATTATTATGTTATGTTAATCACCATACATTAGTTTTTGATGTAGTGTTCCGTGATTCATTATTTGAGTATAACACCCAGTGCTCCATGCAGAACGTGCCCTCTTTAATACCCATCACCAGGCTAACCCATCCCCTCACCCCCTCCCCTCTAGAACCCTCAGTTTGTTTCTCAGAGTCCATCGTCTCTCATGGTTTGTCTCCCCCTCCGATTTACTCCCCTTCATTCTTCCCCTCCTGCTACCTTCTTCTTCTTCTTTTTTTTTCTTAACATATATTGCATTATTTGTTTCAGAGGTACAGATCTGTGATTCAACAGCCTTGCACAATTCACAGCGCTCACCATAGCACATACCCTCCCCAATGTCTATCACCCAGCCACCCCATCCCTCCCACACCACCCGCACTCCAGCAACCCTCAGTTTGTTTCCTGAGATTAAGAATTCCTCATATCAGTGAGGTCATATGATACATGTCTTTCTCTGATTGACTATTTCGCTCAGCATAACACCCTCCAGTTCCATCCACATCATTGCAAATGGCAAGATTTCGGTCTTTTTGATGGCTGCATAATATTCCATTGTGTGTATATACCATATCTTCTTTATCCATTCATCTGTCGATGGACATCTTGGCTCTTTCCACAGTTTGGCTATTGTGGACATTGCTGCTATAAACATCGGGGTGCATGTACCCCTTTGGATCCCTACATTTGTCTGTCTTTCACTCTTAATGATGCATTTTGAATAACAGAAGTTTATAATTTTTAACATAATAACAGTTTATCTGTTTCCTTTATGATCAGTACTTTTTTTGTCTTAAGAAGTCTTTCTCTACCTGAAGATAATGAAGATATTCTCTCATTTTATCTTATAAAAGCTTTATTATTTTGCCTTTCACACCTTGATGTACAATTAACCAGTAATTGATTTTATGTGTTGAGGTAGAGATAAAGTTTCATATTTTTCCCATTTGGACATCCATTTGACCAAGCACTGTTTATTGAAAAGGCTGTCTTCACTCCATTCCTTTGCATTGCCCCCTTTGCCATAAATCAGGTATTCATGTATTTTGAGTCTAGTTTTGGTTTCTATTCTGATTCATTGGTCTGTAGTTTTAAAAGTCTTCATGTCTTATAAAGAATGTGTTTTCATGTGTCTCTAAATCTTTTCATCTTGTTCTTTTTAGCCTTTTGTGTTTCCATATACATTTAGAATTAGCTTAACAATTTCCACCCATGTATATAACCATGCTAGGAATTTGACTGGAATTTCATTGTGTATGTAAATCTTTTTTTTTTTTTAAGATCTTATTTTTAAGTAATCTCTACACCCAACGTGGGGCTTGAAGTCACAACTGAGATCAAGAGTCACATACTCTACCGACTGAGGCAGCCAGGCGCCCCTCATTGTATATATAAATCTTGGAGAAAATTAACATTTTTATAATATTTTATTGATATGTTTCAGTATTGTAATAAAATATCTTTCTATTTTGATCTTTTGATCTTAAAATTTTCTCAGTAATGTTTTACAGTTTTGGCATTACAGGGTCTTTGTTATTCATATATTTGATTTGATCTCAGGGTTGTGAATTTGAGCCTCATGTTGGGCTCTGCGCTTGGTGTGGAGCCTACTTAAAAATACAAAAACAAAGAAAACTTTTATTGTGGTAAAAAAAATCATAAAATTTACAATCTTACCTATTTTTATGTGTACAGTTAAGTAATGCGGAGTATATTTACAATGTTGTGAAACAGATCTCTAGACCTTTTTCACTTTCACTTAGATTTTTGATGTTATATTTGTTGTAAGAAGTCTTGGATTTATTTGGGTGTAGATTTTTTATGATATATCACACTGCTTTGCTTCCTTGCCCTTCTGTGAACATAATACTTTTTTGTTCAATGGCAAATGATAATGTTATACTTTTGAAGACATTTAAACAGCAAAATTACATAACATGTGTAATGTTAATGCAAACTCATACTTAAGTGATTATTATATGAACAGTATCACTAACTTGCACATGGTTTCACTTGCACAGCAATGCCAGCTATGTTAAGACTATTGCCCATGCTCTAGAGATGTAACAATGTTATCACTGTTAGGGTTCATCCCTTATTTCAATGATGTTAAGGTATAAGAAATGTGAATCATAAGAATTGATGATATGTAATGTACTCCTCTTTCCCTGAATAGAATTGGCTTCATAACATATTGCTTCTGTTCTTCTGTGTCTCAAGTTATAACCATGGACTATGTGTGTGTGTATATATAGGGAGGTAGATAAAGATATAGATGTGTACACACACACACTTTTTCTTTTTACTAAATAAACTGATAAATGAATCTCTGTTTTCTAGTTCCCAGATGAAGAAAACTTTCCAAAAGGAGGTATTAGCTTTAATATTGAAGATAATTTTCAAGTGAGAGCTGAGTGTAATAAGGACTCAATTGAAAATGACTGTAAGTAAATTAAGTAAAATATAACATTAAAAGTTATTTGATATTGAACAAACTGTTATGTAAAAATCCATGCTTTTTTTCTTCTCCACAGTTATTTTAGATTTCTCTCCTAAAAATTCACAACGTTCATATCATTATTTGGATTACAATTGTAAATCAGCAGAGAAGACTTCATGGGAAGCAAATAAGGTATAATGTAAGGAGAATTTTAATGGTTGAAGGTAGAAAATATTGGTAATCTTGGAATGCCTGGGTGGCTCAATCAATTAAGTGGCTGCCTCTTGATTTTGGCTCAGGTCATGATCTCAGGGTCCTGGGATTGAGCCCAAGTCAGGCTCCGCACTCAGCAGGGAGTCTGCTAGAGATTCTCTCCCTCTCTCTCTCTCTCTCCCCTCCTACCACCTCTCCCCCTGCTCCTGCATGCTCTCTCTCTCTCAAATAAGTCTTTAAAAACAAGTCTTGGTAATCTTAGAAGAAATGAATCCAGCAAAAACTAAAAATATAAAAATCTTTGGATTTTTTTTTTTTACATGATCAAGAAAATTTATCAATAACCAACCAACATTATTTTAGTGATAAAACAGCAGCGTAATTTGTTAGAATAACAAAATGTGGATGACTGCTATCTTATTACTCAAAGGTGTTGTGAATTTTCTAATATGACATGATAAGAGAGACATACATAATTAGGAAGAAATAGAATTAGAAGAATCAGTTAAAAATGAGAAGTTTAAGAAGAATTTTGTAAGGTAGCTGAAGACAAGATAAACTTGAAATGTTAAATGCCTTCTTATACCAGTTAGAATATATAATAGAAAAAGAATCCCAATAATAGTAACAAATGATATACAATGCCTAGGCATAATCTTAATTGGAAATGTGTGGAACATGTGTGAAATAGACTATGAAATTTTACTGTGGAAATATAAAATTCATGTATAAATAGCAATTCAACAATACTGAATGCTCTGTATAGGTCAGAACTTGTAAGACTCGGGTAAAGAGTAATGGACAAAACAGGTATGATCTCCCTTTTTTTTTTTTTAAGATTTTACTTATTAATTTATTTAGAGCAAATGAGTGGAGGAGGGAGCAGAGGGAGAGGGAGAGAATGTCAAGCTGACTCTGTGCTGAGTGCAGAGCTGAGCTGGACTCGATCTCACGACGCTGAGATCATGACTGGAGCCAAAATTAAGAGTTGGATGCTCAACTGACTGAGCCACCCAGGTGCCCCTGATCCCTGTCTTTAAAGGCCAAGGAGAAAGAGGTTGAGATGTTTAAAGGAGGGAGAGAGATGTTAATCAAGAAAACATCTCTCTCCCTTAAAGGAGGGAGAGAGATGTCAATCAAGAACACAAGCAAACAAATAAATTGAGATAATTGCTCTGTAGGAAACCTGTCAAAGTACTCTGAAATTATAGGGGAATCTACTTTATGGGTAATTAGGAAGGCTTCTCCAGCTATGGCAGCAGTGAGGGGAAGAACATACCTTGCAAAGAAACTGCAAGTGTAAATACTGCGAGATTGAAAAAAGTTGAGTGGGCTTGCGAAAGTGGAAGAAAACCAAAGTAACGGGATTGTAGTGAGTGAAAGGGAAAGTGGTACTTAGAGACTGGAAAAGTGAGCAGGACCAGACACACAGTCTTGCAGCTGAGGTTAAGAATTTTGATAGTACTCTGTTCCATTGGGAAATCCATGAAGGGTTTTCAGCAGAAAGTCACATGACTTAATTTACATTTTTAAAAGGTTTTGCTGGCTGCTCTATGGAAGATGGGTTTAGTGGGCGCTGCTGGTGGAAACCAGTTAAGAGGAGCCTTGAATGATAAGGACTTGAAGGTAGGGATTGTGGCAGTGAAAGGAGTTAGGAGCATGGATGTTGCTGGTTTGAACGTAGATAGCAGGCTGAAGAAAACTGGAGAAGAAAGATTTCTGGCTGTCTGACTTAACAGTTGTGTAGACTGAGGTGGTTTTCCCTGGGTGGAGTGAGATAGAGGAGCTGAGACTGCCAGAACGAAATACCACGGGGTGGGTCTCGTAAACCACAGAAATTTACTTTGTCATAGTTCTGGAGGCTAGAAGTCCAAGATCAAGGCTTTGGCTAATTTAGTTTCTGATGAGGACTCTCTTTATGATGGCTACCTTCTCATTATATCCTGACAGGGCCTTTCCTAGGTGTGTACATGTGGAGAGAAAGAGAGCAAGTGAATGCAAGCTCTCTTTTTAGAAGGACGCCTACTCTGTCGTATCAGGGCCCCACTCTTAGGATGACCTCCTTTCTCATTACACTTTGTTATCTCTTAGAGGCCCTATCTCCCAGTACGGTTACATTGGGGGTTAAAACTTCAACATATGAATTTGTGGGGGACATATTTCAGTCCACAGCAGGGAGAAGCATGTTTGGTGAATATACAGACACAGACAAGGAATGCCCGTGAGTCAGTCAAGTAGAGATAGGAAGTTAGAAGTTGAGTACCTGGGTCTGGTTCAGAGAAGTTTGTGTGGTCATTTGCACATAGCAAAGTTTAAAGTACTGAGAATGGAGGAGTTCATTTCAAGAGTGTGTAGAGAAAGGAGAATGTTATATTCCATTCTCAAGAATTGGGAGGTGGAGAGGGCTAGTTATGTCACTTATTGTTGTAAAATGGAAGAAACTGTTCATTTGGCAACTTGGAGGTCATCGGTGACTTTGGTAAGAGCAGTTTCAGTGAAATAGTGAGGGTAGAAACCAGTTAAGAGTATATTTAATAGTAAATGGGAGGTGAGAAGTAGTGACTGTAGATGTGGAAAACTCCTTAAGAAAATTAGCATAATTAGTCAATCAGTCACTCTTTCCTCAAATAATTTTTGAGCAACTATTGTGTGTTACACTGTTGTACGTGCTAGAGATAGGCCTGTGAATAAACCAGGCAAAGATCTGTTTTCCTGGAACTTGCATTCTAATGAAAGGAAACAGACAATAAGCAAGTATATAGGGTGCCTGGGTGGCTCAGTTGGTTAAGCGACTGCCTTTGGCTCAGGTCATGATCCTGGAGTCCCAGGATCGAGTCCCGCATCGGGCTCCCTGCTGAGCAGTGAGTCTGCTTCTCCCTCGGACCCTCCCCCCTCTCATGCTCTCTCTCTCTCTCCCTATCTCATTTTCTCTCAAATAAATAAATAAAATCTTTAAAAAAAAATAACCAAGTATATAGTACCTCAGAGGGTTTTAAGTGCTATGGAGAACAATAAAGCTGTGTAAAGGGGATAGAGTTCTATTTTATAGGTAAAATAGGGCCTCTAATAAAATGACACTGGAGTAAAGATCTAGAAGGAGAGAGAGGAAGGGAGAGCACACACATGCCATGAAGATATCTGGAGGGAGAGCATTCCAGGCACAAGGAATAGTAAGTATAGAGGTTTTGAGGCAGGGGAATGCTGGCCAATTTATAGAACAGCAAGGAGGTAGCCCTGGAATGAATGAATGAATGAATGAATGAATGAATGGAGAGTGGTAGGAAGTGAGATCAAAGAGGAAGTAAGGGGCCTGATCTTACAGGGCAGCTGCATAGGACATTTTCAGAACCTTCTTGTACTTTGAGAGAGTTTGGGAACCATTAGTTTTAATGAGAGGAAGGAAATAGTTGAACTTATGTTTAGAAAGAACTCTGTGGCCTGTTTGTAGAGAATGCACTGTAGATGTAATACTCAGCGTGTAATACTCAGGAAGTACTGCCTCTTATTGTTACTTTTGTTGAAGGTGCAATACAATGGAGACTGCCTAGGTTTGAATGCCAACTCTGCTGCTAATAAGCTGGGTGAATTTAAACAAATTTAATTGCTTAACTACTCTTTTTCTCAGTTCTCTAAGTGGTAAAATAAAGAAAATGGGAGAACCAATCTCCTATGGTTGTGATAAGGATCAAATAAGTTAAAAATATAAGGTGCTTAGGATACGCCCTGGCACACAATAAGAATTTGTAAATATGGTAAGACTATTACCATGGTGATGATTGACTGTAATTTCCCATTAGTTTGTTTCTTTTACTAGATTGAGCTCCTTGGGTGTGGGGATCATGAGTATTCATTTTCACATCCTAATTTCCTAGCACAGCACCTAGAACCAAGTGGCTAATCAAGAAAGTGTTTTAAAACTTGTATATAAATTTTTATCTTGATTGTAATTTACTAAAAAAATAAACAGATACATTCTAACAAGTTTAAATCATTCAGAACTATATAAAGTTTCAAGAACCCTTTCCCTCTAATTCCACCTCCATTAGAAACCAACCATTCTTAACAGTTTAGTATGCATTCTTCCAAACTTTTATTCTTTTATTCTATTGTTATACAAATATATGTATATTAAATGTGATCATCATATTAGATTTTTAAGGTGATTAATTTCTGGAAGCAGCAAGAAAATGAAATACTGTTATAAGGAGAATAACGTAATGAATAATATGACTATTCAGGTCTGGAATATATCAAAAAAGTTTGCTCCATTTGGGAGCAATATTTTGAGATTTAGGTCAACTGTAGATAAACCCTAGACCTGAAGACATTAAGAGAAAGCTGTTTATTCCTTGAGTCTGCAGGAAGTTTTACTTTCACAGCTCTAAACATGAGGTCTGAGTTAATCTTAAGCCCCTTCGACTGGAAATTCATCTTCAGAACCAAATCTCCATAATCCAGACCAATCTAAATCAGAATCTGACCCATTTCAAATAAATCCAGTAGTTTTAATTAATTATTTATTTATTTATTTAAAAGATTTTATTCATTTACTTGACAGAAAGACACAGTGAGAGGGAACACAAGCAGGGGGAGTGGGAGAGGGAGAAGCAGGCTTCCTGTGGAGCGGGGATCCTGACATGGGGCTCGATCCCAGGACCCTGGGATCATGACCTGAGCCGAAGGCAGACGCTCAACGACTAAGCCACCCAGGTGCCCCTATTTAATTATTTTTTAAAAAGATTTTATTTATTTATTTGACAGAGAGCACACAAGCAGGGGGAGGGGCAGAGGGAGAAGCAGGCTCCCTGCTGAGCAGGGAGCCCAATGTGGGACTCGATCCCAGGACCCTGGGATCATGACCTGAGCCCAAGGTAAGACACTTAACCTACTGAGCCACCCACTGACTGAGCCCCATAAATCCAGTGGTTTTTATGTTCTGTATTTTACTTTTTATTATTATTATTGACTTTAGTGAGTTTATTCTATCCTGCCCCTTTGGGAAGAATCTTTGCCCTACTCTAGCTCTTCATAATGTGGCTTGAAAGCATTATTTTTATAATGTAGATTATTAGAATTCATTCAGACTACAGGGAAAAAAATGTAATAACATTTTGGTCAGTAGTTTTGTTTTTTCTTTCTGAATAGGTGACATCACCAGAACAAAAGAACTCTACATTAAACCCTGTTTCTACTTTTTCTTTGAACTCAAGAGATGAAGACTTTGTGCTAGAATTCTCTGAGGAGTCCCTGAAAGAAAGAACTTTACCTGGTGACCTTCACTTCCTCAACTTAGTTACTATCATAGTGCTCTAATATCTCTCTGTGTTAAATGAAGTTTTTTATTTGAGAAATTGTTACTAAACTAAAAATAATCTTGGGACCAGATTCAGTGTCATACCCCTCAAGCTTTCCCACACGCTTTTTCTATTTCAGATGGTCCTTACTTCCAAATATAGTATTTCCTTCTAATTAGCAGGTTCCTTCTTATTTTGCCTGTCAGTTTCTCATCATGGACCTCTGAAAGTCTCTTCTTTCTTTTTTTTTTTTTTTTAAAGATTTTATTTGTTTATTTGAGAGAGAGAGAGAATGAGAGATAGAGAGCATGAGAGGGAAGAGGGTCAGAGGGAGAAGCAGACTCCCTGCTCAGCAGGGAGCCCGATGTGGGACTCGATCCTGGGACTCCAGGATCATGACCTGAGTTAAAGGAAGTCGCTTAACCAACTGAGCCACCCAGGCGCCCCAGTCTCTTCTTTCATTACAGTTCTTCTCACAGCTCTAACTCCAGAGCCAGGCGCCTCAATTGCCCACTCTCCTCCCAGGGGAACGGTTCATTATGAATGTTTCATTTACACCATTGGTTGACTGTGGTCTAACCTCTTACTTTCCCCTGTTTTTGCTCTGGGATCCTGGCAATATCAGGGAGCTCTTCAGCTGCTGCTTCCACAGTTGCATTTTCAGGTCTCCGTGTTTTCATACATTTTGACTCTTCCCTATGAGTAATTTCCTGCTTCTTGGTAAGTACAGTACATTCTGTAGGATTCTTTCCACTAATTTTTCTTCTTTCTTTTTTTGTAATTTCACCAATGGATCTTCCCCTGATTCCAAAGCTATATTAGGTAAGGGGTGAAGTTGTAGGTAATTTTTTTGGTCATGGGTGTATGATATAAAAAAGAAAAACTTTGTAATGTGAATGAGTAGTTGGGTTGGAAAAGGTTTAGTGAATGTGGTTGGTAGAGAAAACAAGGTAGGGAAGAGTCAGTGTGGGAGGATTGGGTATCTAAACAAGTGAAGTGACAATGGAATAATAGATGATTTTCATGGTTAGACTGTGAGTCTTTCACTCTTTATTTTTAAAATTATTTATTTTTAATTTTTTATTCAAGTATAATTAACATGTAGTATTCTGTTAGTTTCAGGTGTATAATACAATGAGGCAACAGTTTTATACATTTCTCAGTGCTTATTGAGATAAGTGTGCTCTTAATTCCCTTTATCGATTTCACTCCTCCCCCTACCCATCTCCCCTCTGGCAACCACCAGTTTGTTCTCTGTATTTAAGAGTCTCTTATTTTGTTTATCTCCTTTTTTCTTTGTTTTATTTCTTAAATTCCACATATGGGTGAAATCATACGGTATTTGTCTTACTCTGACTTATTTCACTTAGCATTATACCCTCTAGGTCCATCCATGTTGTTGCAAATGGCAAGGGTTCATTCCTTTTATTGACTGGGTAATATTCCATGTTGTGTGTGTGTGTGTACACTGTATCTTCTTTATCCATTCATCTAAGGATGGACAGTTGGGTTGTTTCCATATCTTGGCTGTTGAAAATAATGCTGCAGTAGACATGGGGGTGTATATATCTTTTCAAATTAGTGTTTTCCTTTTCTTTGGGTAAATACCCAGTAGTGGAATTACTGTATCATATGGTAGTTCTATTTTGAATTTTTTGAGGAACCTCCATACTGTTTTCCATACTGGCTACACCAACTTGCATTCTCACCAACAGTGCATAGGGTTCTTTTTCTCCACATCCTTGTCAACACTTGTTATTTCTTGTCTTCTTTTATTTTATCCATTCTGACAGGTGTAAAGTGGTATCTCATTGTGGTTTCAATTTGCATTTCCCTGATGATGAGTGATGTTGAACATTTTTTCATGTGTCTGTTGATCATCAGTATGTCTTTGGAAAAATGTCTATTCAGGGGTGCCTGGATGGCTCAGTCAGTAAAGCGGCCGACTCTTGATTTCAGCTCAGGTCATGATCATAGGGTTCTGATGTCAAGACGCATCAGGCTCCATGCTCAGCAGGGCGTCTGCTTGAGGATTCTATCATTCTCCCTCTGCTTCTCCCTCTGCTTCTCCCCCTGCTCGCATGCTCACTCTCTCTAAGATAAATAAATAAATTTAAAAGAAAAAAAAGAAAAATGTCTATTCATATCCTTTGCCCACTTTAATGGAGTTACTTGTGGTTTTTTGGTGTTGAGTTGTAGTTCTTTATGTATTTTGGATATTAACCCCTTATCTGCTATATCATTTGCAAATACCTTCTTCCAATCTGTACATTGCCTTTTTCTTTTGTTGGTGGTTTCCTTTGCTGTTCAAAAGCTTTTCATTTTGGTGTAGTCCCAGTAGTTTTTAATTTTGTTTTTGTTTCTCTTATCAGAAGAGACATGTGTAGAAAAATGTTTCTAGGGGAGCCTGGGTGGCTCAGTCATTAAGCATCTGCCTTCGGCTCAGGTCATGATCCCAGGGTTCTGGGATCGAGCCCTGTGCAGGGAGCCTGCTTCAACCTCTCCCTCACCCCCTGCTTGTGTTCCCTCTCTCACTGTCTTTCTCTCTGTCAAATAAATAAATAAAATCTTAAAAAAGAAAAATGTTTCTATGGCAAATGTCAAAGAAATTACTGCCTATGTTGTTTTTTAGGAGTTTTATGATTTTAGGTTTCACATTTAGGTCTTTAATCCATTTTAAGTTAATTTTTGTTTATGGTGTAAGAAAGTGGTCCAGTTTTATTCTTTTGCATGTAGCTGTCTGGTTTTTCCAACACCAGTTATTTAAGAGATTTTCTGCATTGTATATTCTTGCCTCCTTTGTTACAGATTAATTGACCATATAAGTGTGGACTTATTTCTGTACTCTCTTATTCTCTTTCATTGATTTATATGTCTGTTTTTATGCCAGTCTTTTACTCTTTAATGAGGTTTTAGCTTTTCTGTCAATGTTGCTTGATTGACTTGTTAGAATTATAATCTAACACTATAGAAGAATATCATTGGCTCACCTACTGCTCTACTACCTTCCCAAGTGATCTCCAGAGTTTATTTCCAACAAATAAGTCTGTCCAGAAGGTACATTATCATAAAATAGGAAACCATAGCATTGTCAGATAAAAACTTTAAGCTTATATACTTCCCATGTAGTAGTATTCATTCATTTATTCAGCAAATATTTATTATTGCTTTTTATATTTTCAGGAATATACCTATTACTAACACTGCTGAAAAAAGAAATTCTTTTTTTAATTTTTTTATTTTTTAAGATTTTATTTATGTATTTGACAGAGAGACACAGCAAGAGAGGGAACACAAACAGGGGGAGTGGGAGAGGGAGAAGCAGGCTTCCTGCAGAGCAGGGAGCCCAAAGCGGGGCTCGATCCCAGGACCCTGGGATCATGATCTGAGCCGAAGGCAGACACTTAACAACTGAACCACCTGGGTGCACCTGAGAAAAGAAATTCTAAAACTCAGCTAAAATCTGCCATAACATGAGTTTACCAGAACTGAACTCTTATCACATACCAATAGATCAGAATACGGCTAAATACCTTCATTACCCTGAATGTTAACATATTAATTCCTGAGTGTAGTAAATATAAAGGACGTTATAGTCACATGGTCAGATAAATAAACCATGAACTTCAGTCTCTGGAGTAGGAATGTAAAGTTGAACACAAACAACTAGTTCTGAGTATTTGTCCTGACTCTACCAATCAGTAATCATGTTACCTCTAGGTCTTGGTGGTCTCATCTGTAAAATGAGAATACTAAATCCCTTCTTGGCTGTAAAGTACTCTGAAACCTTAAGTGCTATGTAAATATAATCTAGTGATTGGTGGGGGGCGGGGGTGAATCCTTAGCTAAGGGGGAAAAGAAAAAGAGAAGAATTGCAAGTTCATCAACCTTAAGAAAGTGTGAGTCTCTTAAGCTTTGAAATCTTTATTTTTTGAGACTAAAATCATTAAAAATTTTTTATTATGGAAAAGGAAATAAAATTATGTTGGTTTTTTTTTTTCAAGGCAAGTTGGTACTCTTTTTTGTACAGATAGCTACTGGTTTTTAGAGCCTAGGTGATGACTGTAATACATTTTTTTACTTAATCAGCTCTTTTTCCCCCCCTCAGTTATCAAAAAATCCAGTTCTCTGGAGAACAAGAACTTTCAAAGGCTTCCATTAGTAAGTAGAACCCGAGTTCCACTTATTACCTTGCCACCTGCTGAAAGGTCACCTGATTTAGATGCTTGTTCATACGTGATCAACTGTGACAGGCAAGAATCTTCTGGTTCCCGCCACATATTCAATTTGTGTGAAGAATCAGGAGTTCTTTCTTTTAACTGTGGGCTTGACCAAAGTGAAACTTCCTTCTGTAAAGAATCTAGAGAAGTGACTCCAAGGGACGTTTTACTTCTCAATAATGTATCTACTCAAAGCAAGTGGCTGAAATATCAGAACATACCCCATTGCAATTTGACTACTTCAAACAGAGTCAGTAAGAAAGTAACAGATGGCATCTCTGCTGAAGTTATTTCTGGGACACATTTTACTGACACAGGTGAAAGACAGAATGATGCTGTAAATAAAAGCTCTTTAGACTCTATGCATTTGCAAATGTTAAAAGGCATGCTCCATCAACAGCAGCAGGATTTTAGCAGTCAAGATTTGGTTCCCAGAAAGAAAGCACTCTCTTTGAATATAAAGCAGACTTCCAAGACTGAAAAACTTCAAAACTTGTTAAGAGAGTCTGCCTGCTACATCTATAGTGTAACAGGAGATTTACAGGTGAGGAAGTGTACCAATGTATCTTGGTGCATTTTTTCCAATAGTTACTGTCTGAATTTTAACAGAAGAATTACCAAAATCATATAGGAGCAATGATTTTACTCTTGGAGCGGATGGCTTTTTTTTTTTCCTCTTTTTTGAGTTTTCCAGAACTCTAGGTACAGTCATATCTTCTTTGACTTAAAATCTTTCCTAGTAGTGTGAGCATTAAATGAAATTATATATTTGAAAGTGTCTGGTGCAGTATCTGGCACATAATAAGTACTTAATAAATTATAGCTCCAACTGTTTCTACTTCCACTACTACTATTACTGTGATTGTTCTCATTTTTCACTATCAGTTCAGTTTTGCCAATCAGATCATTGTTAAGGTAAAGTTACATCTTATTATGCATTGGTTGTGCACAATTATTGTAGTTGTAACCAGAAATTGAAACACATAATGTTGTTCTTTATGTATATATATATATATTTTTTTTTTTTAAAGATTTTATTTATTTGACAGAGAGAGACACAGCTAGAGAGGGAACACAAGCAGGGGGAGTGGGAGAGGGAGAAGCAGGCTTCTGCAGAGCAGGGAGCCTGATGTGGGGCTTGAGCCCAGGATCCTGGGATCATGACCTGAGCCAAAGGCAGACCCTTAACCACTGAGCCACCCAGGCACCCCCATAATCTTGTTCTTATCAGCTAAGTTTTTCCTAGCAAAAACTAAAAACTTATTAAGGGACAGACAAAAAACATTTAGTTTTATTTAGATGATTAAAAGTGCTATGCAATTCACAATGCTTGAATTGTGTAAGACTGTTGAATCACAGACCTGTACCTCTGAAACAAATAATAATACATTATATGTTAAAAAAAGAAAAAAGAAGAAGAAGAGAGCAGGAAGGGAAAAATGAAGGGGGGGGGAATCAAAGGGGGGGAAGAACCATGAGAGACTATGGACTCAGAGAAACAAACAGGGTTCTAGAGGGGAGGGAGGTGGGGGGATGGGTTAGCCTGGTGATGGGTTTTAAAGAGGGCACATACTGAATGGAGCACTGGGTGTTATATGCAAACAATGAATCATGGAACACTACATCAAAAACTAATGATGTATGGTGATTAACATAACATAATAAAAAAATGCACATGCCTCTCAAAAAAAAATGCTATGCATAGCCATTCTTGCTATATTCACTGTCTCATTTAAAATTAGCTAATGATTTTCAAGAGTTCTGAAAATTAAAAGAAAAATGTGTTTGTTAAACATATCTATAGAAAATAGTTTACTCATTAGTAAACAGTATTTTTCTGGAGTTGTTATAATAGCTTGAATTATTCCATTTCAGGAGATAAATGGCTCTGAGCTATGCTTTCCAAGTGGGCAGAAAATAAAATCTGCTTGTCTTCCCCAAAGGCAGATTCACATACCAGCTGTTTTTCAGTCTCCTGCTCATTATAAGCAGATTTTTACATCTTGTCTCATAGGTATGACTGTTATCCTTCTATTTTATTATGATTAATTGCTGCTTAATGTAAGTAGTAGAGCTGCAAGAAAGCATATCATCTTGTACTGTGACTTTTCATATTAAATTCTCTACTTGAGATTTGTTATTTTCCATATGTTTCCTCCAGTTTTCAACAGTAACTTATATTCTAATTTCAGGTCAAATTGAGTTTCATAATTGGGAAATGACAGTATTACCTTTTTCAAGTTATAATTTTTCATTTTTTTAAACTAGAAGTGTTACAAATGGTTTTGTTAAGAAATTTTAAACATGATGCATGATTAGTTTTGATAGTTCTTTTTGTTGTACTAGGACAAAACTTGCCTTTAAGAAAGTGGATATTAGCATTACGTTATAGATTACTCTGTTAAAAGGCTTTTTTAAAATTTAGCTAACAATACACATGATACAAACAATTATTTTGTATTTAATTTTCATCTGTACTTATCTTTTTTTTTTGTAGAACATCTAAATATATTGCTGTTTGGGTTGGCACAGAGGTTGCACAAAGCTCTTTCAAAAGTTGACATATCATTTTACACATCATTAAAGGGAGAGAAACTGAAAAATGTAGAAAGTAATGTGCCATCCTGCCATCATCATCAACCTGCAAAACTTGCAATGGTTAAAAAGGAAGGTCCAAATAAGGTATTATTCCCTTCCTTGCCTGTTGCCCCACCAAATACTTGTAAAAAGTTTAGGTACCTGCTGCTTTATGACAAGCTTAGTTAAAGATCAAGTCTTGATTAGGAGCCACTTGAGGTGTTAGTAACTAACATATGGTAAACTCCCAGGAAATTTTTATTGAAAGATTATCTGTGTTCTAGGATGCAAAAGTATGAGATAAGATCATCCTTCAAGGGGCGTCTGGGTGGCTCAGTCGGTTAAGCGGCTGCCTTTGGCTCAGGTCATGATCCCAAAGTCCTGGGATTGAGCCCCGCATTGGGCTCCCTGCTCAGTGGGGAGCCTTCTTCTCCCTCTCCCACTCCCCCTACTTGTGTTCCCTCTCTGACTGTCTCTCTCTCTGTCAAATAAATAAATAAAATCTTTAAAAAAAAAAAAGATCATCCTTCAGATTGCTTATGAACTTATTACATAGTGGTGGATGGAGAAAGAAACATAAAAGGAAATTTTGTATAATAGTATAATTGATACAGTAGGAGGGACATGCCCAAGTTACAGTTAGAGCACTGAGAAAAGATTATGTCCCAACCTGAGGTCTTAGAGAATGCAGAGATGAGCCTGAAAGAAGTGAAAGTTGAAGTAGTCTATTATGTAATCTCCAGTATGAGTAACAGATAAGGCCTTAGGAATATAAAAGCATAATGATTTAATTTACATTGCTGATAATGTATTATTATGGAAGAAGTCAAGTCAGTAAAATGTTTATGTATTTCATATATAAATTTAGATATAAATTCAGTTGTCAAAAGCAAGAATTCTTTAATATAACCATAGAATTATAAAATATATAACCATATATAAATATGGTTTATATAAGAAATAATAGAACCATCAAGTCTTTTTTTTAAGATAATTTGATGACATTGTTGTCATGTGTACAGTATGCTGTGTGTAAAGGTTAGGTTATGGAGTAGAAAACACATCATTATCTGAGTTTTATTTATTTATTTTTTATTAATTTTTTTATTGTTATGTTAATCACCATATATTACATCATTAGTTTTTGGTGCAGTGTTCCATGATTCATTGTTTGTTCATAACACCCAGTGCTCCATGCAGAACGTGTCCTCCTCAATACCCATCACCAGGATAACCCATCCCCCTCCCCCCCTCCCCTCTAGAACCCTCAGTTTGTTTTTCAGAGTCCATCGTCTCTCATGGTTCGTCTCCCCCTCTGACATACTCCCCTTTTCTTCCTCTCCTGTTATCTTCTTCTTTTTCTTTTTTCTTAAAATATGTTGCGTTATTTCTTTCAGAAGTACAGATCTGTGATTCAACAGTCTTGCACAATTCACAGCGCTCACCGTAGCACATACCCTCCCCAATGTCTATCACCCATCCACCCCATCCCTCCCACCCCCAACCACTCCAGTAACACTCAGTTTGTTTCCTGAGATTAAGAATTCCTCATATCAGTGAGGTCATGTGATACATGTCTTTCTCTGATTGACTTATTTCACTCAGCATAACACCCTCCAGTTCCATCCACGTCGTTGCAAATGGCAAGATCTCATTCCTTTTGATGGCTGCATAATATTCCATTGTGTATATATACCACGTCTTCTTTATCCATTCATCTGTCGATGGGCATCTTGGCTCTTTCCACAGTTTGGCTATTGTGGACTATTTTTTTTTTAAAACAGTATACATGTGTATATTTTCATGTGCATGTGCGCACACTTATGTGAAGACAAAAAAGGCCAAAAAGAAATACACAAGATATTTCTTGTAGTTGTTTCTGGGTAGCTTTCTGGTTTTCTATAGTGAACATTTTAAATTGGGAAAGCAATAAATTTTATTTTTCAAATAAGCTTATATTCTCAGGACAATGTAATTTTTTGATAAGGAGAAAATAAATGGAAAAGTAGGTGGTTTTAAATTTTAATGTGTTTAAATTAATATTAATAAAAAGATTAACTTGTATAATGAATAATTTATTGGAGTACGTTAATGCCAAACACAAGTCTTAACAAACAATACAAAAACAGTAAAATATAAAATTTCTCTTACTAAATTGTAACATTTTTTCCTCTTAGGGTCGTCTCTTTTATACCTGTGATGGACCCAAAGTTGACCGATGTAAATTTTTCAAGTGGCTTGAAGAAATGACCCCAGAATATTTAACACAAGAAGCCTCTCTACCTAGCATGGTTTTAAGTGATATAAAGAGTATTGGCCTATACTTAAGAAGTCAAAAGATTCCCCTCTTTGAGGAATGCCAACTTTTGGTGAGGTATGTTTCTTGGTACCAAATAATGCCTGTAATTATATCAGAAAATAATAATCTTCCATGATTGTCATCGTTAGTTTGTTTATTTATTTTAGAGAGAAGTGAGAGAGCGAGTTGGCGGTGGAGCAGAGGCGATGGGGGGTGGAGAATCTCAAGCAGACTGTCCACTGAGCATGGAGCTCAATGTTGGGGCTCACTCCCATGACCCTGAGATCAGGACCTGAGCTGAAATGAAGAGTCAGATGCTTAACTAACTGAGCTACCAGGGGGCCCTGATTATCATTAGTTTTAAAAGAGATTGAGAGAGAAAAAATATCTAAAACCTCAGTTTTTCTAACTGTAAAATGGGAATAATTTTCTAAAGCTGTATTTGGCCCCCTCTGAACATCAAGCAGTGTCAGCAATATGAAGGTGACTGGCAGGCATGCTATTTTTCTAATCATTTTTTTTTTTATTTTTTTTAAGATTTATTTATTTATTTACTTGACAGAGACAGCGAGAGCAGGAACACAAGCAGGGGAAGTGGGAGAGGGAGAAGCAGGCTTCCTGCTGAGCAGGGAGCCCAATGCGGGGCTCGATCCCAGGACCCCAAGACCATGACCCAAGCCGAAGGCAGATGCTTAAGGACTGAGCCACCCAGGTGCCCCCAGAATACTACATTTTGGAAACATGTCTTATAAAAGTGGGATTATCCAAAATGTAGCTATAATGAACAT
This sequence comes from Callorhinus ursinus, assembly GCF_003265705.2. Lineage (NCBI taxonomy): Eukaryota > Metazoa > Chordata > Mammalia > Carnivora > Otariidae > Callorhinus > Callorhinus ursinus. The sequence continues at coordinate 92,619,019 of NW_027397066.1, read as the reverse complement.
TTGCATGGTAATTTAATAACATCTATGGGGAGTTTATACATGCTCTGCACTTCTAAGCACTTTGCATGTATTATTTAATCATCATAATAACCTAGAAAATATGGAAATAAGGATAATTTGTTATAGTTATTAAAACTGAGATATACTCTCTCTTTTATATACTTCTTGGATACTTTTCCTATCTCAATCTCTTTTAAAACTAATGATAAATCTGTGATGGTTGCTATTTTCTTCCTTTGACACTTTTTTATTTTGTGTACATGTATGAAAGTACATAAACATACACTCACCCTGGTTCTTTCCTTTTAATATTGTATTTTAAAGATGAAAAAGATTTGTACCTTCAAACTTCCACTTATAAAGTAAGTCCTGGGATTATAATGTACAGTATGGTAACTGTAGTTAATAATACTGTATTATATATTTAACAGTTGCTAAGAGAGTAGATCTTAATAGTGCTCCTCTTGGGCACCTGGGTGACTCAATCAGTTAAGCGTCCAGCTCTTCAGTTTGGCTCAGGTCCTGATCTCAGGGTCATGAGATCGAGCCCCACATTTGGCTCTGTGCTCAGCGGTAAGTCTGCTTGAGATTCTCTCTGCCCCTCCCCCACCAAATACATAAATAAATAAAAAAAAATGCTCATCACAAGGAGAACAATTTGTAACTGTGGTGATGGATGTTAACTAGACTTACTGTGGTGATCATTTCATAATATATACATATATCGAACCATTTTATTGTACACCTGAAACTACTATAGTGTTGTATGACATCTCAGTAAAAAATTTGTACCTTAATACTTAAATTCATTTTTATTTTTTACTCATTTTTCAGAAAAGGATTTGATTTTCAAAGAAAGCAGTATGGCAAACTAAAGAGGTTTACTACTGTAAATCCTGAATTTTATAGTGAACCTAAAAGCAAACTTTATCTTAAGCTGAGTCGGAAGGAAAGTTCTTCAACATACGGCAAAAGTAAGTTGATTGATCATTTTGGTAACTGAGTCTTGCCTTGTATCTCAGTTACATAACAGCTCTGTAAATTCTTTATATTAAAGAGGTTTTATAAAATATAGTTTAATAGTAGCATATATCGTGAATTATTGTATAATAAATTGGACCATTTCCAAAAAGGATATTTTAAAATTTTACTTTTTAAAAAAACTTTACTAAAGGATCCCCAAATCTATTTAATTTTGTTTAAAAAATTGTACTAGCTTCTCAGCATTATATAAATAACTATATTAATTCAGTTGTACTCTGACCTAATACCAAAAATAAACTGAAAATGCAATGATTTTATTGATATTTCTGTCATTGCACAATTTGACAACAATGGACCACAAGTTTTGTATATTTGGAAGTAAAATCCTTTAAAAGAATTTTTTCTAAGGTGTTTAGATGTGCTAAATTGGGTTAATCATTATCTTTGGTTTCATGGCCTACTCCTATCATTCGTCCTCATGTAGCTTGCCTTAATTATTTAATTATTTTAAATAATGTAAGTGTCTGTGAATCTATAAACCAAAGCAAAATCAAGTACCTTTATAGCTACCTCCGTTTAATATAGAGTAACCCCAATAACCCATCTGGCTGTCTCTCCTAAAGTAATTATCATGTTCATCCCTGTGTTCATCAGCATCTTGCTTCTCTTTGTTTATAGATTTATATAAATGAATTCCTAAAGAGCATACACTTGACTATTGAACAACATAGGTTTGAACTGTGCAGGTCTACTTATACATGATTTTTTTTAATAAATTCAGTACAGTACTATAAATATATTTTCTCTTACGATTTTCTTAATAATATTTTTTTCTATCTTTATTATAAGAATATAATATATAATTCATATAATACACAAAATTTGTGTTAATCAACTGTTTATGCTATCTGTAAGGTTTCTGGCCAGTAGTCTATTAGTAGTTAAGTTTGGGGGAGTCAAAAGTTATATGCAGATTTTTGACTGTGGGAGTTCACCCCTAACCTCCATATTGTTCAGGAGTCAGTTGTATTTTAAATTTCTGAATGAAGGAAGCATTATGTTGATTTGTTGATTGCATTCTAGCACAAACTTCATGTTGCAGACCAATAACAAAACTATTTAAGATAGGCTACTTTGAATAGCACTAATCTAAATCCATAAATTTTAGGTTAGTATGGATTTATTTCCTGTCCTTGAACATAACTACCTTTTAAAAGATGCCTATAAACTTGTCCAAAGTAATTTAATTACATTTATTTCATGTTTCCCTTTTAGCATCTTCTGGATTTTTCTCTCATTAATATATTTCATCAAAAATTTTGAATGTAGGACTTTGAATGGTAAACCTCCTAAGCCTTGAATACTTGAGAATATTTTTATTGTACATTCATATTTGAATGATAGTTCTACATTTAGAATTCTAGGTTTTAAGTTCTTTTCATTTAATACTTTGGACCTACAGAAGCAGCAATTTTATATGTTTTAAGTAAATATTAATATACTTGGTTATGTTTTTGCTGTTGAAAAATGTGATGGCATTATGATTCTTACTCTTTTACATGTTATTTGCTCTTTCTGGTTGGAAGCTTTAGAATATTAATTTTTCTCTGACTTTTAGTCTTATGTTTCCCCGTAATGTATCTAAATATGAGTTTTTCCTTTTTCTCCTCTTGGGCACACTGTTGGCCTTTTAAATCTAAAGTCCTCTATCTCCAAATTCATCCAGTATAAGCATTATATATATATAGCTTTTTGTATGTCATTTATATCTCTATAGGGTGTTTTTTTTTTTTTAAATACTGAAGTCAGGGCACCTGGGTGGCTCAGTCGGTTAATAAGTGTCTGCCTTCGGCTCAGGTCATGGTCCCAAGGTCCTGGGATCGAGTCCCACTGGATCCTGCTCAGCGGGGAGCCTGCCTCTCCTTCTCCCTCTGCCTGTCTTCCCCTGCTTGTGCTCTCTCTCTCTCAAATAAATAAATAAAAATCTTAAAAAAAATTCTAAAGTCTTTTATCTTTTCTATTTTTTAAATTCTGGGAAGTTGATTTCCAGTATTTCTTCAAATAATCTTCACTTTATTTTTATTTCTCTCTCTAGGACTTTTATTATTCCAATATTAGCATCTTTGACTCTCAACATTTCTTTTATATTGTTGGGGCTTTTGTCTCTTCTTCTTTCCGGGAAATATCCTCAATATGGTCTTCTAAATTGCTTAGTTATTCCTCAGATGTATACATTCTGCTATTTATCCCATCAGTTATAACTTTATTTCAACTATGATATTTTTCAACCTAATATTTTTGTTCATTTCTTTTTCCTTATTTTCTTGGTCTTTTTTGCATTGCTACTATCATCTCTTATCTCTTATAAAAAAAATCTCTTTTCAGGCTAAATTTAAATTATTTGTCCGTCTGTTCTGATATTTCCTTTTCTGTAGGACTCTGTAATCCAGTATGTTTTTCTTTGAAGTCTTTGTTCTTTTTAAATGTCTCATTATTTTGGCCTGTAAACTAATTTTCCCCTGGTGGTATCAGCTGCTGTTTCTGGCAATAAAATGGGTGAAGGTGGACCCTAGTCTGATTAGCCCCAATGAGGTCAGAGAGTTGGGTTCAGTCCCAGATCTTCCATTTACTGGCCTTGTATCTATGGATAATTTATTTAACTTCTTTGGGCCTCAGTCTTCCTTCATCAGTAAGATGGTGATAATAATAGCACCTGTCTGACATTTAAAATGTCTGTTGACCCAGAATATAATATAGGTTACTCTGTGGGGTTTTTTGTTGTTACTGTTGTTTCTTTTTTTACTTTTTTTTTTATTATGTTATGTCAATCACCATACATTACATCATTAGTTTTTGATGTAGTGTTCCATGATTCATTGTTTGTGCATAACACCCAGTGCTCCATTCAATACGTGCCCTCTTTACTACCCATCACCAGGCTAACCCGTCCCCTCACCCCTCTCCCGTCTAGAACCCTCAGTTTGTTTCTCAGAGTCCATAGTGTTGTTATTGTTTTTTAAGATTTTATGTTTTTTAAGTCATCTCAGCACCCAACGTGGGGTTCAAACATACAACCCTGAGATCAAGAGTCACATGCTCCACCAAGCCAGCCAGGTGCCCCAGGCTTATTGTGTTTTATTAAAAAAAAAAAAAAAAAAAAAAATCCCGTAGATAAATGACCTGCCAATAGATTCTGATCTATTTGTCTATCTCTGATGGCAGTAGTTATGTGGGTTGCTGCCCTGTTTCTCTATCTTGAAGTCCTCCTGGCAGTCTTTGTTTTAGCCAAAGACTAAATTAGCCTCAAAACAAATCCTGGAGTCAACTGCTCCAAGAGTGATAGGATTAATCCATCATCCATTAATTAATGTCCCAGCTGACTTTCGATACTCAAAATTCCTCTTTGTCCTCTTTGTGGTGAAGTTGGGGTTATCCTGGGAATCTGCTGGGAAAACTCTTCCTCTCTCCCCCAATCCCAGAATTCCTTTCTATCATCTATAAAGGATTAGGAGTTTCCTAGATTTGTAAGATTTTTATCATCATCCTTTCCAGTTCTCTTTGTGGCTTCTGTAAGTATCTCACTGCTCTGAGGTAGGCATGCCTTTCCCTTTCCCACCGGCTGTTTTCTAACGTTGTATTGGATTTGTATTTTAAATTTTTCCTGCCGTATCAGTGGGATATAGAGAGAAAGGAAAGGTGGACAATTTTTTTCTGTCAACTATGTTGAATTGGAGATCTTTTTAAAAATTGTGGTGATGGTTAGATTAAATAAATATTAGCAAATAAGGAATAAATTGTTTATATGTTACCTCGGTTGGCTTTTTTTTTTTTCTTTTTGAGAGAGAAAGAGAGAACAGGGGAGGGGCAGAGGGAGAGTGACAATCTTAAGCAGGCTCCAAGCTCAGCCCAGAGCCCCAGGTGGGGCTCGATCTCATGACCCTGAGATCATGGCCTGAACTGAAATCCAGAGTCAGATGCTCAACTGCCTTGAGCCCCCAGGTGCCCGGCAAATATTTTAAAAAATAAATATAAAATATAATATAAATCAGGTTTTTCTAAAGCATATTTTCTAAAACAATAGTTCTGTGGGGGTATTGATAAAAGTCAATGTAAAAAAAATAGATTCTGTGGCTAAATAAATTTGGAAAATGCTGTGTTAAGCAAATAACCTTAATCTAAGATTTTTCAGAACCTGAAATATGCTGATATGCATGGACTTTCCAAGATGGGAATGTAGTCAGTAAATGATCTTTTCTGATGCAGTTGAGACTCGTGATTTGTCAGTTTATTTTCAAACTTGGTTTAAGTTAAGGATTATAATAAATAATGCATATGAACATTTAACTTAAAATATTTGAATATATTTTTATTTAATGATTTTTTGATGAAGAATTAAGGCTTTTGCTTAGACTATGGGTTTTTTGATTGGTGATCTTTTTTATCTTGTATAAACCATACCCACAAATACACCATCCATAAAGATTTACCATTCTGGGGCACCTGGGTGGCTCAGTTGTTAAGCATCTGCCTTCGGCTTGGGTCATGATCCCAGGGTCCTGGGGTCGAGCCCCACATCGGGCTCCCTACTCAGCGGAGAGCCTGCTTCTCCCTCCCCCAACCCCCATGCTTGTGTTCCTGCTCTCGCTAACTCTCTCTCTATCAAGTAAATAAATAAAATCTTTAAAAAAAAAAAAAAAGATTTACCATTCTGAATTCTTAAACATGGAGCAAGAACTTGTAATGCAATCTAAGTGGAGAGTGATTTAAATTTTTTCAATCTCTTTTCTAATCTTTTACATATATCTCATCTATACTTGAGTCAAAAGCAGTTTTTTTGTGTTTTGTGGCTAAAATTTTTAAAGCAAATCTTAAGTCTTTCTAAATTATTTAATTTTCTTAAAGCAACAATTATTTTTCTTCATACTCATAATGATTCAAATAATACCTGATTAAGTTATAATATTATAACTAATCCAATTGGTATAAATAAGTTTTAGAACAAATACAATTGACTCTTTGTATCAACTCAACTGGTAGTATTGTGGAAAATAGCTTACTAGCTATGAGTACTCAATATGCTGTGGAGATAGCATGTTATACAGAAAGAACATTAATTAATCTAGAGCATCAGTTAAGTAGAAGTCTGTTAAGAGAACTTGTATTCTATCCACAGATTGCCAACTTTATTTGCTCATGAAAACCATTATATGGCAGAGCATCTTTTTAGACTAATGTTCTACCTTGGGAAAGTCTGATATAGCTATAAAGTTGTTTTATAAGAAAGATGAGTTAGATGTTATGTTGCTTTATTTACATTATTTTTTAATATAATCATAAAATAACTTTAAAAACATAAAAGTAATTGCATTAAAACATGAAAATGTTACTTATTCAGGTCTTAGTTTGGGTGGAATCTGGTAGATAATAACTAATCTTGGTTTTTGAGAAATAATATATGACTAAGCATGTAAGAAATCCAAAGTAGTTTTGAATTGAGCATAGTTCTGAGTTCTTTAAAAAATGTTTGTCTTGGGTGCCTGGGTGGCTCAGATGGTTAAGCTTCTGCCTTCGGCTCAGGTCATGATCCCAGGTCCTGGGATCGAGTCCCGCATCCGGCTCCCTGCTCAGCAGGGAGTCTGCTTCTCCCTCTGCCTCTCTCTCTCTGTCTCTTATGAATAAATAAATAAAATCTTTAAAAAAAAATGTTTGTCTTGGGGCGCCTGGGTGGCTCAGTCGTTAAGCGTCTGCCTTCGGCTCAGGTCATGGTCCCAGGGGCCTGGGATCGAGCCCCGCATCGGGCTCCCTGCTCCGCAGAAGCCTGCTTCTCCCTCTCCCACTCCCCCTGCTTGTGTTCCCTCTCTCACTATGTCTCTCTCTGTCAAAAAATAAATAAAATCTTTAAAAAAAAAAAGTTTGTCTTTTCAGATGATCTTTGGGTGGTTTCAAAAACCCTGGACTTTGAATTGGATACTTTTATTGCATGTAGTGCTTTCTTTGGACCATCATCTATCAATGAGGTGGAGCTACTACCTTTGAAAGGTTATTTCCCCTCTAACTGGCCCACTAATGGTAAGTGTTATCATGCCCATATTAATTTATATTAAAAGAAGAACGATAGACATAAGATGCATTGTGAGCAAGGTTGCTAACTTTGTGTGGGATTATTTGATTAAGGCCAACAAAAAGCCAACCACCTTGGGGTGCCTGGGTGGTTCAGTTGGCTGTGTCTGACTCCTGATTTCAGCTCAGGCCATGTTCTTAGAGTTGTGAGGGTGGGGCTCTGCGCTGGGCTTGGTGCTTGCTTGATTCTCTCTCTCCCTCTCCCTTTGTTCCTCCCCTCGGCCCCCCTCCCTGGCTCACGCACACGCTCTCAAAAAAAAAAAAAAAATCCATCTCTGTTTCCTGAAAATATGTGTAAAAGTTGAATATATAAATATTTCTGCAGTTCAAGTTTCAGAGGGCTAACAATATAATAAAATCTTGAACCCTCACTTAAGTATTTGTTATAAAGTTGATTTGTTTTTTAAGATCCATCCATTTATTGGGGAGCCTGGGTGGCTCAGTTGGTTAAGCATCTGCCTTTGGCTCAGGTCATGATTCCAGGGTCCTGGGATTGAGCCCCACATCGGGCTCCCTGCTCAGCGGGAGGCTTGCTTCTCCCTCTCCCACTCCCCCTGCTTGTGTTCCCTCTCTCGCTGTCTCTCTCTCTGTCAAATAAATAAAATCTTAAGAAAAAAAGGATCCATCCATTTATTATTTGAGAGAGAGAGAGAGAGAGAGGTGGGGGGGCATAGGAAGAGAGAGAGAGAATCTCAAGCAGACTCCACACTGAGCACGGAGCCCAATGCGGGGCTCGATCTCATGACCCCGAGACCACAACCCTCAGCCGAAAGCAAGAGTTGGACACTTAACCAACTGTGCCACCCAAGCTCCCCTAAAATTGATTTTTATATAACTGATTTTTTAAAATATAAACATTAAAAGTATAAATAAGAATTTTCTTAAATCATTTCTTACATTAAGTTCTGATTCTCTTGGTTTTTTAATTTTTTTGGTTTATTATTCTAATAGGGTACATTTAGTAAACACATCATTTATTTTTACATTGAGAAGGTCTTGTAGATTTTGCAGGGATTTTGCCAGCAGTGGAACAGGAAGGTATGATTTTTATTTTGAGAAAGTTTTAATAAGATAGTAGGCTACCATCCTTATTATTTTTTAATAAAGGAAGTTTTAGTAGCCTGAATCCCTATCCAGTTCTAAGAATCTATAGATTTCTCTAACATCTTGATCTCTGGAATAATTCCTGATGGTTGAATTTGGTCTGTAATTAGAGACACAACATTTAATGATTCTTTTCAAGTATTTTTTTAATTTTTTTTTAAGATTTTCTTTATTTGTGAGAGAGAGAGAGAGCAAGCACAAGCAGAGAGAGAAGCAGGCTCCCTGCTAAGCAAGGAGCCCGATGTGGGGCTTGATCCCAGGACCCTGGGATCATGACCTGAGCCGAAGGCAGATGCTTAATCAACTGAGCCACACAGGCGTCCCCATTTCAAGTATTCCATATACATTTTTAACTCTTGATTTTTTTCTTCAAGAACTGAAAAAGGTAGTCAACTAGCTTGAGTCCAGTAAAAGTCTAATTACCTAAACATTTGTTACTTAATATGTCACTTTCATATGCATATTTTCATATTTGTTGCAGTTCTTTCCCCCATATCAGCATTCTAACTTTATGTTTTCCATATTTTCCTATAAAATAGTTGAACAAATAAAATAAAATATTCAGAAATTACACAAATAACTACTGTACAGCACAAGATGGTATGCTTATTAGTTGGAACTGTCAAGCAGTGTCACCGTGCACTAACTCAGAACAGTTGTTCTTGCTCATTAGCTGACGTATAGAAGTCTAAATTTTATTTAAGTTATGCAATTTATGGATACCCATTATGAAAAGTATGAATAAGCAGTTAGTATTGTAGTTTAATGGATAAAAGGACCTCTATATATACTTAAGAGTTTATTTTATGTCATGTGATTAATTCAGTAGCAGAGCTCTGAGTTATATGAACATTTGGGGAGGGGCGGAAGGCAGAGGGAGAGAGAATCCTAAGCAAGCTCCACCCCCAGCACAGAGCCCAATACAGGGCTCGATCCCATAACCCTGAGATCACAACTGGAGCTGAAATCAAGTCAGATGTTTAACCAACTGAGACACCCAACTGAACATTTTTAATAGTTTTTTTATGATCCATTTTTTTATATTAAATGTTCATTTTCTGCATTCTCTCTACAGTAGTGGTCCATGCATTGTTGGTTTGTAATGCTAGCACAGAGCTGACCACTTTGAAAAACATTCAGGACAACTTTAATCCAGCTACTCTACCTCTAACACAGTACTTGTTAACAATGTAAGTCATTATTTTACCTTTGGGTCATTGGTATTCCAAAATGTGACTAAATGTGAGTATGAAAATGAAATCAAAGTACATTACATAAATTTTTGCCAACAATATTTTTATTATCTTTCAGAGACCATGACATTACTGTTTGTCAGTAGTTAAAAATAAAAGGATGTTACTGCAAATTTTTTCCATTTGTCAAGGAATAATATTTTAAGGACTTTTGAGTGTTGCTTTTTTTATTCATTTGTATTCTTATGCCTCAAATTATTTAATATCTAAAAGAATCCTTTTACAGGTTGAATTCAGTAATGTATAATGATGCTAACTTTATTCTTGACATAACCTATAACTTACTTTTAATTTTTCAAATACCTTACCCCTTTTTAAAATATTGGAAGTGGGCGCCTGGGTGGCTCAGATGGTTAAGCGTCTGCCTTCGGCTCAGGTCATGATCCCAGGGTCCTGGGATCGAGTCCCACATCGGGCTCCCTGCTCCTTGGGAGCCTGCTTCTCCCTCTGCTTCCCTCTCTCTCTCTCTCTCTCTCTCCCCGCCTCTGTCTCTCATGAATAAATAAATAAATAAAATCTTTAAAAAAATAAATAAAATATTGGAAGTGATATTCTATTAAATTCACTAAAATGGTAGAAAAAGTATAGTTTCTAATTTGGAATTTTATAGAAGTTCTAGATAAAAAAAATCCTGATTCCATTATATTATCAATCTTTGTTATTTAATCTTTGAAATGAATTCATTCTTTATAGAATTTCTTTATAGAAGTTAAGCCAATTTATTTATTGCAGTATTACCTGAAATAGAGGCTATATTAATTATCTAAGTCAGCCTTATATAGTGGAACATGGGCTTTAAAGTCAGTACACCACGTATTATCTGTGTGCTTTTTGGGAAAAAATTTAATATTTCTGTATCTCTATTTGGGGTAATTACTTCCTAATGTTTTTAAGATTACATCAAATAATATGTAAAATGCTCAGCATAGTACTTGCACATAGTTGATGGTCAACGAATGTTAGTTCTCTTCTCTTTCCCCCTCCTTCAGATTGGGGCATATATGCATTTAGGCCTTTAAAAAAATGTTCTCTGGGATGCGTATGAAGTGAAGGTTAAGCTATGAATAGGTTTATTTACCTATTTCAAAAACCGCTCATTTTTCTTTGATTTTTTTTTTTTGCTGCCTTTATACTAGGTCTTCATCGACTATAGTTAGCAACAAGAGAGTCAATAAGAGAAGATTTATCCCACCAGCTTTCTCAAATATCAACACAAAATTTGAACTTCTCAGCCTAGAAGCAACGTTGCAGTTAGCTAGTGAATTAATTCAGGCACACAAGTTAAATAAGGATCAAGCTACAGCTTTAATTCAGATAGCTCAAATGATGGCATCCCATGGAAATGTTGAAGAAGTGAAGGAACTGCACATCCATACCCTCCCTATCACGATCATACATGGTAAGAAGAAAGATCATAGTTCTAGTAAATATCCTGTTATATAAGCTTTTGTAACTTAGCCTGCTTGTAATTTCCTAGTCAGACAAGATTCCAGAAAAACTCTACATAGATTATTTTGAATCTGAACCTACTTTAGTAAACTATTAGATGAGAGCAGAACTGACCACTTGAAAGGGAGAAATAGGCAGCATATCTGATGAATGAGTAGCATTATGCGCTCATTATTCACAGCATCCAGATGTGATCTAGGTAGTGTCCATGTGTTGCACTATCAGAGTGAACTTTAACTCTGAGCAGCAGAGCCTTTTATTAATTCCTAGTTTGCTTGCTCTTTCATCCTCCCCCAGCAGCTATTCCAAACCTTCATTCTCATAACCCCTCCTGGCCCCTGCCCCACTCTCTCTGAAACTGATCTTGCCTCTAAAACAGGAAATGGAGCTTATAACGAAAACTCCTCTCAATATCCTGTTGTCCTTCTCCAGTTTACCTAAGTTTGAATCTATTTTTTAACCTCGTTTTGTTCTGTCCCAGTAAGGGAGCTTTACTTTCCCCTCTTAGAGCTAATAATTCTGTCTGGATTCTGTCACCCCTTTAACTCATTTCCTCTCACAGACCTCCACTCCAGAGCTGTTTTGTGCTACTTTGAGGATTTACATCACATCCACCCTGTTGACCAAGCTAGACGTCTGGGAGTCATCCTTGATTACTCTTTCTCCCTAGATGAAGTGACTCTCTTAATCCTCCTTGTACTCTGTTTTTATCTTCCCTCATCAGATCAGTCACTGAGATGTTTCCCTTGTCGTGTCTGTCTACCTTTCTTTCATATCGGTTTTCTTCTCTCCAGATCACTTTTATCCCTCAATCCCAGCCTTCACCGTACCTTCATATAGCCTACTGGTGAGAGGGTGGGCTCTCAAGCTAGAATCCTGGGTTTATATCCTGGCTCTTTTATTTATTAGCTGTATGATCTTGGGCAGGTTACTTATCTTTTTAATTTCCTGCCTTATAACGTGGAGTTGATAATAGCATCTGTCTCTTAGGATTGGAAGATTAAATGAGTTAACTGGTTGGTAAAGGGCTTAGAACAGTGCCTGGCACATGGGAGGCACTCAGGAAAGTTAGCATGTATTAGAGTATTGTAACAGTATTGTAACAATTATTGTCACGCCACTTTCTAATTGATCCACCTTTAGTTTTACCTTTCTTAATATTTTCACTCAAGTAGTTTTTACAAAATACAGTCTGCCTAAGTCAGTTCTGTTGCTTAAAATCCTTCAGGGACTGTCCCTGGCCTCCAAGACAAAATTTAATCTTTTTAGCCATACCATGCAGAACTCTTATGGTTTATCCTCTTGCCTATCTCGTCAGCCTCGTCTCTTGCCTATTTGCTATAGGCTGTATAGAAGTAGGTAACATCTACATACTTTGTCATGCCTTTGCCTAGAATGACCCTTTCTTTAAGTGGTCTGGATATCTTATGCTGAAAGACTTAGTTCTGCTACCTCTTATTTTTAGGAAACATTCCCATCTCCACCAAAGCAGAAAGGAATGTTCTTTTTTTAATTAATACCATATCGGTGTTACTTACCATATTATTTTATCATTGTTCCTTTACTTTATCTGTTTTCCCAACTAGACTAGGGTCTCATTAAATGTGGAGATCTTTGGTTATCTACTTATCCTCTGTGCTTAGCACATAGTGGTCATTCAGTGAATGTTTTTTGAATAAATTAATTTAAACAGGAGAGAGGAAGGCAGATGGATGAAATGTTTCTTGTGCTTTCAGAAATTTATTTATGACACTGCCTTTATTTTTTCCCCTTCCTTCAAAATAATTAGGTGTTTTTGGAGCAGGAAAGAGTTACTTGCTGGCAGTGGTGATTTTGTTTTTTGTACAGCTATTTGAAAAGAGTGAAGTTCCTACAGTTGGAAATGCAAGACCATGGAAACTTCTCATTTCTTCTTCCACTAATGTAGCTGTGGACAGAGTACTTCTTGGGTACGTATGACTAGTGTATTTAAGTAGCTAATATTTTATTATTTTATTTTTAATTTTTTAAAAAGTTTTATTTATTTGATCTCTACCCCCAATGTAGGGCTTGAACTCAGGACCCCAAGATCAAGAGTCACATGCTCCTCCGACTGAGCCAACCCTAAGTAGTTAACATTTTAGGTTATTGTTGAGAGAGGCAATCCATCATGGGACCTGAGTGTCCACGCACATTTTTTCCATGCACAAAAATTCCAGGCCTTAGTCTCTGACTCAAGAGCCAACATCAATGAAACAGTAATAAACTAACTTTATTAGGTTGTAAGTAGGATAAAATCAAATACCAAACCTGACCATTTTGGCACAAAGATAAGATACTCACTAAAAATTAAGTTCAGTCATGTAGGACTAAAATGTATATTTTTGAGGGAGGCAATCTGCTCTGGGACCCTGAGCATCCCTGCTGGGATGCTAAGGATGCAAGGCCCTGACCACTATTACCCAAGACATTTCTCAGTGTTATGTTTGCAGCAAGCAACCTTGACTGACAAGGTAGTATCTCCCTCCAGGACAAAGAGCAGGTTTGCTTGCTGATTGTTATAAGAATAGTGGCTCTCCAAGTTCAGTGTTCTTTTCTGCAGCTCAACACATTGCATGTGCAGGCATCCATCTGGACCTTCCATGTCTTTCCACTGGACTTGGGGGCCAAGGGAAACCAGTGCACATTTGTGGATGCTTATGCTGTTTCCTGTGCCATGAATAAAATCCTTTGTCTCTGACTCAAGAACCTTGGAAGTAGGCTAAAATCACAGAACCAACTTATAGGTTATTCTCTTATATACCTGTCTGTATGAGCATATAATAGTAAAATAGCTGATCAGTTTAGTCAAATTAAGTTTTTGATTTTAATGAGAGGGATATAAAGAAGATAATCACAATCTGTCCTGCAGGTATAAAATTTTTGTGATTGTGTAAAATTTTATTAAAAATGCAAAGAAAGGGGCACCTGTGTGGCTCAGTCAATTAAGCAATTAAGTATCTGCCTCTTAGTTTCAGCTCAGGTCATGATCTCAGGGTCATGAGATCAAGCCCTCTTTGGGCTCCACCCTCATTGTGGAGTCTGCTTGTTGCTTTCCCTCTCCCTCTGCCCTTCGTACTCGCATGCCCTCTCTCTCTCTCTCTCTTTCTCTAAAATAAAATAAATACAATCTTTAAAAAATTTTTTTAAATGCAAAAAAAAGTACATATTTTACCAATATCTCAATGTTTAATGATCTGAATTTTGACATAAATGACAAAGTTTGATTAGGAGAAATAACTCATTATTTCAAAATGTGTAGGCTTTTTAAAGATTAGCTTTTATAATTATATAAATGAATGCTTAAGGTGGAAAATATGCAGACTATACAGATAATATATTTCTTTACAGATTTTTTATGCATATACACATGCTCATTTATTTTCCAAACTTAGCATTCAACATAATGTATTATTTATTTTGTGTCCTGTTTTTTTCACATAAAGATTAAGTATTGGAGCGCCTGGGTGGCGCAGTTGGTTGAAAGTCTGACTCTTGGTTTCAGCTCAGGTCATGATCTCAGTGTTGTGGGATCCAGCCCTGCATGGGGCTCTGCACTCAGTGTGGAGTCTGCTTCAGATTCTTTCTCCCTCTCCCTCTGCCCCTCCTCTGCTCTCACACTCTATCTCTCTCTAAAATAAATAAATAAAATCTTAAAAAAAAAGATTATGGTATCAAATCTTCTTAGAAAATATTTTTCTTAGCTCTGTCATATGCAGTGATCTGCTTATACTTTAATTAAGCTGTTTTTTTTTTAAGTTTTATTAATTAAGTAATCTCTACACCCAACATGGGGCTTGAACTCAGGACCCCGAGATCAGTAGTGCCACATTTCTCCCACTAAGACAGCCAGGCACTCCTAATTAAGCAATTTTGATCAGCAAACATTTTTCAGATTTTTGTCATTATAAATAATATTGTGATAAAAATCCTTAGATATAAATCTGTCTCCATTTCTGATTCTTTCCTTACGAAAAAGTCTTAGGCCTAGAATAAAAGATATAAACTTTTTTTTTAAGATTTATTTATTTATTTGAGAGAGTGAGAGAGAGCATGCGCACGTGTGTGGGGGGGGTGAGGGAGGGGCAGAGGGAGAGAACAAATCTTAAGTAGGCTGCACACTGAGTGAGGAATGAGGAGCCAGATGCGGGGCTCAATCCCATGACCCTGAGATCATGACCTGAGTCGAAATCAACAGTCAGTGCTTAACTGACTGAGCCACCCAGGCACCCCTAAACTTTTTTTTTTTTTTAAGTAAGCTCTGTGCCCAATGTGGGCTTGAACTCACAACAATCAAGAGTTGCATGCTTATTGACTAAGCCAGCCAGGCACTCCAAGATATAAATATTTTTTAAGTCCTAATATATTTTTCAAAATTGTCCTTCAGAAAGGATCGATCTGCCAGTGTACACCCTTCTAACTCTAAAACAGAGACTGAATATATTTTTTGATTCAAGACAATGAGGAGTTACTTGGGGGCTAAACAGGAAAAAGCTTTAGATTGCTCAACTTGAGATGAAAATATAACTGTAGGCTGTTAGAAAAGTTAGAAAAATCACAAAGTTAGAATGAAGAAGGAAGGTAAGTACTGAATACTAAAACATTTAGGAGAAATTCTTCAATGTTTAAGCCTCTGATAAGGACCTGAGAAATACAGATCTATAATTAGGATATACACCTCAACTTCATATAGGCTAGACTCACACACTTCTTCGCATTAAAATAACATTTAGCAGTGCCTTTCGACAATGTACTCTGACTGTAATGGACAGGATGGGACAAAGAGTTTCTTGAGAAGAAATGAAATGTACTTTTTTTTTTTTAAAGATTTTATTTATTTTAGAAAGAGAGCGCTCGAGGCAGGGGGACTAGCAGAGGGAGAGGGACAAGCAGACTTCACGCTAAGTGTGGAGCCTGAGGTGGGGCTCATCTCATGACCTTGAGATCATGACCTGAGCCCAAAGCAAGAGGACGCTTAACTGACTGAGCCACCCAGGTGCTCCAAAACATACTTTTTACCCTATTTTAGTGATATGATGAGGATACTGCACCCTCTATTATAAAAAAATTAACATAAAATTGCATTGAAAACATGTAATCTGTGTTTTGAGACTGAAAAGTAGCTGACTGTCTCCAAGATGAGGACTATGAAATACGCAGAAGTTGCAATCTATCCATGCATTGACATTAAACAAACTGCTTCAAAATTATTTAGGGAGACTATGTGTGGAAAGCTATAGTTTATTTAGTGTTTTAACTCTTTAAATTCCCATTTGAGGTGACAGATGTTGTAGAGGACTGGATATTCATTGAACTCTCTACTCTGTTTCTAGCCTAGAACCAGAGCTGTAAGATACATGAGAGGGAAAGGTAGATGAGAGTTGCTTCTTCACAAAGCCCTAATTGGGGGTGATGTATGTAGAAGAATGATCATAGCCTTTGAAGGTAGACAGACTTGGCTTAGGTTGAATCATGGCCGACTCTACTTATTAGCTCTGTGGCCTCAGCAAAATTCCTCGCTTTTGGAGTCCTCATCTCTAAGATTAGATACTACCCTGCAGAGCTGTAATGAGTATTAAGTGAGATAATGTATGTAAAAATAAGATATGCATTCCTAATAAATCCTGATGCTACGTATATGGTAGCTATTGTTTTCCATATTATTATGTCATTAGAGACAGTTTTATTTGTGATCAGTATTAACATCACTGTTTTATAAACATTTAATGAACCTTCAATATAATTTAAAAATTCTCTATAAAATGCATTATATAAAAAAGTCTTAGCTACATTGCATTTACTGAGTTTAGGCATATCAGATTGAATTCTATAACTATAAAATACACTGTTACATAAAATTAATTTTAATAACAAATATTAGGTAAACTTTGCTTTATAAATTCTTCTAAATAATCAGAATCTATTTTACCTTGTTTTCTTTAAAGGCTTCTCAGTCTTGGATTTGAAAAGTTCGTCAGAGTTGGGAGTGTCAGGAAGATTGCCAAGCCAATTTTGCCTTATAGGTAAGAACACTGAATTCCAAAAGTCAGAGTGCTCAAAGAAGTATAATAATTTTGGGGCACCTGGGTGGCTCAGTTGTTAAGCATCTGCCTTCAGCTCAGGTCATGATCCCAGGGTCCTAGGATCGAGCCCCGCGTCGGACTCCCTGCTCTGCGGGGGGCCTGCATCTCCCTCTCCCACTCCCCCTGCTTGTGTTCCTTCTCTTGCTGTCTCTCTGTCAAATAAATAAATAAAATCT